>NC_051237.1:21050090-21225090 GCF_015220715.1 Pygocentrus nattereri | reverse complement strand
TCCACACAGAGAGGACCTGGTCACCCCCGGCGACCCTGACGGAGAAGCGGCTTAGAAAATGGATGGATGGATGGAAGAACTGCTATTCTTATTACGACCGTATAGTCTTATCAACAACATTGATATGCTGTAAGTTTTAAATCTTAATCTAATGACATGGAGCTTGTGAACTGCTTTAAGATTAACTTGACTAATCAGAAACCAAACATCCATGCGCTGTGACATCACAACCACAATTAACTGGCAGGTTATGTTGTGGCTGTTATGTACATATTGTGATAACATCAGCTTAGCTATTGTGTTAATCCAGCAAGCCTCAAGCCAAAAAAAGTATATGCTGGTCTCAGCCCAAAAAAGGCCCATATCTTATTATATAAAAAACAATCACAATTAAAATCATATTCGCCAAATTGGTCAGGAAAATTGTAATTAGATAATTTAATATCTAATTTAAAACGGCTCACTACTGAAATCTGCATGAAGGAGGGTGTGCTTCATGTAAATTCATATGTATGCATGCTGCTAATATTATGTGATATGTAAATAAGGTACTCATGCACGGGCGCTTGTTTTCATGCACTGAAGCTGCTTCATCCACTGTGCTCAAATCACACAGCTTGTTACTCTATTAGAAGTAAATATTAATTTACATAAAAATTAGTGATACAAGAGAATCGGATTTGGACAAAAATGGGAATATTTCAGCTTTGATTTGTGTTATAGTCGTTAATCTTTAGCACAGAAAAATATATGAAGTGTTAATTTCACTGCAATACTGGCCTTTGCAGTGCTGTTATCACAAAAGGCTGCATTATGCAAATTACTCTTCTAAGCATGTTATGAGCATCTTGAGTAGTCATAGCATGAATGTTCAAGCTATTTATGTAATCAAACAAAGTAACTTACACACCAATTAAGATTAAGTGACCCTCATTAGTCCCACAACAGGAGAAAATTTCACCTCCGCACTTCAACCATCCGTGCAGTGAAACACCACATGCACACTAGTGAGCACACACACTAGGGGGCAGTGAGCACACTTGCCTGGAGCGGTGGGCAGCCCTATCCATGGCGCCCGGGGAGCAGTTGGGGGTTAGGTGCCTTGCTCAAGGGCACTTCAGTCACGTGCTGTCTGCTGAGGGGATTGAACCAGCAACCTTCTGGTCACAGGGCTGGTTCCATAACCTCCAGCCCACGACTGCCCCCAGTATGGGATATGCTGGCCGATAACTGATATTTTTCTTGTATCCGTCAATGCTAATACATTAACATTTATAAAGGCCAATACTTAGCCATGCAACGATGATTCTTCAGTGCATTTTAATGTATTGTAAGTCATACTGCAGTTGCATAATGTAGCAATACAGTCACGATACTAGTATTTTGTCCCCATCATCTATATCAAGACAGGCTATAATAACATACATGGGTGACAATATGGCCAAACCTATTAAACGTTCAGCTTTACATCGGCGATATTTGTGATTTGTACAGTTTCAGAGGAATGAGGGAGAAAACTGGAGTTCGCTTTACAACCTGCTGAGATTAATTACATCCCTCAGTCCATCACTGCTGCTGTTGCCATGGAGCAGCGGCCTACTGGAGCCTCCGGAGCCACCAGCGACACAGAGCTGATTAGCATTCAGATTAAAGCCGGATAAGAACCTGACAGCCCCCCAAACACACGCAGACACTCATTCTCTGCTAACTCTCACTTGCAACAACGAGGACAGACACATTACACTGGCAGTGGTAGTAATACAGATGGAGTCAGTCACAATGAGGGGCTAAAAGCATATTAGCCTACACAGCGCTGTACCGTGCTGGGTCTCGATGAATCATGAAGCAGACGAGATGACTATCATGGGAGACGATGGCCTATTTTTGTTTTATAGCCTCCTTTAGAAGTCTAACTGTAGTGCTGATCAGGAACGGAGAAGCCACTTTAAAGAGCAATTCCACTTCATTACATCCCAAGGATTCAATTTATCAGGACTTATGAAACACGGGTAGAGCTGACATTTAAAAGTGCACTATGTAAAATCGGAGGATTTGGCGACCTCTCTAGTGGATATGCGCAATTGCAAGCAATGTACAGAAGAACATTCTGTAAACGTGGGTTGTGCTTCGGACCCCTTTCTGGAGCGGATCAATCTGAGTATTGTGAGTACATTGAAGGAGTACTGAAAGAGAACTCGGTCGAAATTCGGTGACGAACGTGTCTTCCAAGGATGTTAGGCCTTGTTCAGACAGGCAGCTCAAATTGGATTTTTTGGCATATGGACAGATTTTCTGCAGTCTAAATGGCAAAAAGCCAAATTTGACTTTTTCTAATCTGACTGAAGCTCTTTTGAGTTTTTAAACATGATCCCTCACTAAATAAACAGGATAAACAAAAAACTGAGATCAGTTCATCCATTAAACATGGCAACATTATATCAAAGGAAAGTGCCTTTTGGAGAAAATAGGTAAAAAATACATGACAACAGCAATGAATTGACCCATTAAAGAGGCAGGCAAGGCAAGAATATGCTGTCAGTCCATTACGCTAATATTTATCTCAACATGCGCTACATTTACTGTAAAACCAACCTACACCATCGTGACAGAACTGAGCAGAGAGGGAAAGGTATCATTATGCGCCTTAATACAACAGCCGATTAACACAGACGTGATTAAGGGCTAACAATGCAGCTCAAATCCAATTTTTCGGCATATCCTATTTGAGTAGGACAGATTTTCTGCAGTCTGGTTGGCAAAAAGCCAAAGCTGACTTGCTCTAATCTGATTCAAGCCACATTTGTAGATGGTTTTAAGTCCGATTCAAAACAGATTTCTGGGTATGTGACATATGTGAACTTCAATCAGAGTGCGTCAGTTCACGATGCAAGAACATGCAACAAAGAGAAAGGCAAATAATTAGCAAATAATAAACAAATAATTAGGAAAGATTTTTTCCTTACGCTGTAGATTACAGTGACTGCATGATTAAAAGATCGGAACTTTAAGCCTGTCTCGGAATAGCCCTGCAACAGCCTGTTAGCCGTCTGTTGACCAGGTAACTAATAAAATTGAAATGCTGTTGTGAAATACGGTGCCGTCGTTTTGTTTAGCTAGTTATCGTTGCTGGCTTTGCTAAGTTTTGCCCCTACCTAGTCAGTGTATGTGCACTGTGTGTATGTAATATGGCAACCAATGGGGATATGCAAGCAATTGCAACTACAGTCTGATGGAGGCAGTCGTGGGCTGGAGGTTAGGGAACTGGCCCTGTGACCGGAAGGTCGCCGGTTCGATCCCCAGTGCCAACAGTCCATGACTGAGGTGTCCTTCAGCAAGACACCTGCGGATAGGGCTGCCCATTGCTCCGGGCAAGTGTGCTCACTGTGTGTGTGAGCTCACTAGTGTGTATGTGGTGTTTCACTTCATGGATGGGTTAAATGCAGAGGTGGAATTTCCCCGTTTGTGAGATTAAAAAAGTATCACTTAACTAGGGCTGAACGATTTGGGGGAAAATCTAACTGCAATTTTCTGACTAATACTGCGACTGAAATTTAAATTGAGATCATCCACCAATGTCCTCATACCTTAACCAATGTTATTCTTATTTTGCATTTGAGACCTAAACATCGAGCTCGATCTTCCTTTTGAGTCTGTGTGTGTGATAATATGTAATGATGTGCGACGCAGTCCAGAAAACTCCTGCAAAATCCATGTCGACAGCTCTGACTTTTAAAAGATTATTTCAGGCTTTACAGGGCGACTCGCTCCATTCACCTGATTCACTTGAAGCTTTAAAAAAGAATCCTCTCAAAACTACCAAATATCACAAGAACGAATCAAACAAATATCTGATTATTATGCATGTTTCCTCCACCTTCATGATTAAAATACTATCAATAAGGCCTCGTTCTTCCTTCAAACATGGTCCCTGAAAAAGTAAACGTGATAAACTAAACTGCAATACCAGTTTATCCGTTAAATACGGTCACATTATATCAAAGGCAAGTGTCATTTGGAGAAATTAGGAAAAAATACATGAGGCAGGCAACACAACAATATGGTCTGAGATGATTATGGTAACATTTATCTCAACACGCACTACATTCACTGTGAAACCAACCTACATCATCGTGACAGAGCGAGAGAGCAAGGTTTTTTTAGAAGTCATTATGCACCTTAATACGACGGCTGATTAGCACGGGCATGATTAAGAGCTAAAACAACAGTGTTAATGACTAACCTTTAAAGTGCTTACGCAATCACCATCATTATTCAAAATGCCCAGCAAAATGAACGTCCAGTAATGATAGATTAGGACTGGAACATGGCCTACAGCACAGACTGAACAGCATATTCCAGCCTTGGGCTGCACAATGTAGACAAAATATTGTACTGAAACTATTACTACCACATGCTGCAACTGTGATGTGTCTTTCTCAATTAACCTCTTAAAACCCAGGCTAGGTACACCCTATTACTTACCTCTCTATGTGGACTACATGAGGTATTCACAAGTTAAAAGTGAATACTAAAAATTTGGACTCATCAGCAACGCCTGGTCATTTAAGAGGTTAATAAAGCAAAGGTGACTACTAAAATATGACAAAATATGAGACTGTTATTATTAATAATAAGAAATGTAGCCCTTTAGAGAATGGTATTGCTGCCAAGCAACCATGGGCTGCTGAATGAGGAGACTGTGTTGTGGTCATTAATTTTATCCGCTTTTGTCGTGTAACAATGGAAATATGAAAACTGTTTAATGCAAAAATTTTCACTTTGAGTACATTTTGGTCACCGAACTACCAACGTGAGTCTTATTTAGCACAAATCCAGCTGCAACCCTCTTCTCGAGCTGGGGTTGAATCTCAGATGGTGCCTTGCTCCCTGCATGGTGCCCTACGTAAGTGTTTAAACACTGGATCCTGCACACGGCGCAAAATATAGCCAAGATATAGTCATTTGGGACATCCACACTCAGTAAGTGATGCACTATTTGGCTGTAGAGGCTAGAATTTCCAAACTTTCATAGCTAGCACACTATTTAGGGAGTACGGAGCTGTTTGTGATTCAGCCTGAGGTTGATGCTACTGCTGACAAACATGATTATTTGTAGTGCTGATGTTATCCATCACTTACCTTATTTAAACAGTACGCTTATATGGGACTTTTATTATCATAGCAGTGATATCAATGAACTGAAAAAATGCATATATATGCATATTGTAGTCTTCTGTGATATCAGTTTTCACGCGACCGTGATAAACAAATGATATACTGTCCCAGCAGTTTCTGCTCTCAGTGTGAGGCTCAGTGACAATCACTCTCACACAACCTCTCCAACAGCACCGCCAACATGAAACAAAGCGAGGCTGAAACAGAGCTGCTGACAGTAAAATGTCGCTCCAATGGAGGGGTGGCCTATTTTTAACCACACTCCACTGACAGTGTGAGAAAAAAAGATTCAGTATGAAAACAAAATCTTCAACTGGTGTACCTGACCCAGGGGTCTGCACACCTGATCTCATCACACTGAGCAAGACAAAGGTGAGAGAGAGAGAGAGAGAGAGAGAGAGAGAGAGAGAGAGAGAGAGAGAAAGAGAAAGAGACAGAGAAAGAGAAAGAGAAAGAGATAGAGAGAGAGAGAGAGAGAGAGAGAGAGAGAGAGAGAGAGAGAGAGAGAGAGAAAGAGAAAGAGAAAGAGAAAGAGAAAGAGAGAGAGAGAGAGAGAGAGACAGACATTGCTGAATGCAACAAAAGTGAAAGCTGAAAAACTGATTCAGATTCTGTGGCTGTGAAATTTAATGCAAAAATCGGCCTCACAAATTCTACAGAGCCTTACAAGTTTCACCATTAGAGCTCCAGGGTTTGAGTGATTTTAATCCCTTATAAAAAAGCTCCAATTAAATAACATTAAGCTGCATGTCTGATACTACGCACGTATGAATCACATCAGTACTCAGGTGTAAAGCAGATGATGGTCCTGATATCCAAAAATCACACCTACTGAAAGACACTCTGTTCAACCACTCAATCTTTCCATACTGGAACAGAGAAAATGCAAATGAGCATTTTTTGTTGCAGGTACAGGCAGAATAATTTTAATTTGTTGCTAATATTTTATAAGTTATAAACAATTAGTAGAAAGCTAATATAAGAAATTATTGATGACAAGTGGAATTGAAGATGATTCCCTGAATAACTAAGACAGCTATACATCATCAAGAATGAATTTTCAATAAAATAATATTCAAAATACTTTAAAAGAAACAGTTTTTACTAGTCCAGGTGTCTGTTAAGGTGTTCGTAGGTCTTCGCTATGGTAGTCCAGGTGTCTGTTAAGGTGTTGCTAGGACTTCGCTATGGTAGCCCAGGTGTCTGTTAAGGTGTTGCTAGGTCTTTGCTATGGTAGTCCAGGTGTCTGTTAAGGTGTTGCTAGGTCTTCGCTATGGTAGCCCAGGTGTCTGTTAAGGTGTTGCTAGGTCTTCGCTATGGTAGCCCAGGTGTCTGTTAAGGTGTTGCTAGGTCTTCGCTATGGTAGCCCAGGTGTCTGTTAAGGTGTTGCTAGGTCTTCGCTATGGTAGTCCAGGTGTTTGTTAAGGTGTTGCTAGGACTTCGCTATGGTAGTCCAGGTGTCTGTTAAGGTGTTGCTAGGTCTTCGCTATGGTAGCCCAGGTGTCTGTTAAGGTGTTGCTAGGTCTTCGCTATGGTAGTCCAGGTGTTTGTTAAGGTGTTGCTAGGACTTCGCTATGGTAGCCCAGGTGTCTGTTAAGGTGTTTGTAGGTCTTCGCTATGGTAGCCCAGGTGTCTGTTAAGGTGTTTGTAGGTCTTCGCTATGGTAGCCCAGGTGTCTGTTAAGGTGTTTGTAGGTCTTCGCTATGGTAGCCCAGGTGTCTGTTAAGGTGTAGCTAGGTCTTCGCTATGGTAGCCCAGGTGTCTGTTAAGGTGTTGCTAGGACTTTGCTATGGTAGTCCAGGTGTCTGTTAAGGTGTTGCTAGGACTTCGATATGGTAGCCCAGGTGTTTGTTAAGGTGTTTGTAGGTCTTTTCTATATTAGTCCAGGTGGTGGCTGTTTCTAGGCCTTTCCCTATGTTATCCTAGGTGGTTGCTAATGTTTTACATTACATTTATGACACTAGGCAGCTAGGATGCTCTTATCCAGAGCGACTTACAGTTTGATCATTTTACACATTTAGGCGAAGGTAGTGTTAGGAGTCTTGGCCAAGGACTCTTATTAGTCTAGTGTAGGGTGCTTGTCCAAGCAGAGGGTTGAACCTTTGTTTTTGCCCAAATTTAGTCATAGCTTAATATCAGCATCTATGACATGATCACTACTGCCACACAAATCGCATGGTTTACTACACGGACATGTGACAGAAGCAATACATCACTCGATGAACATTTAAAACACTACAATCCAACTTCTCCTCATAATATTTACACATTTGATTAAATATTATGAGGAGAAGTTGGATTGTAGTGTAGTGTTGTAGTAAGGTGTTACTAAAGTAATGCTGTTGTATCCTGGAAGGCTTTGCTAAGCTATACTATGGCATGATATTTAATCCCATTCAGTAGCTTCAACTTCGCTACTGTCTATTGTTGACTTGCAGAAATGTTAATTGAACCCAAAACCCAAACTGTGAATCCTGTATGTTACTGTGCGAAAATACCTATTTAAAAGTGAAGGAGCTGAACAGGAATGACTGCAGCACTCACCAGCATCATGGCATGCAGGTCACCCATGTCATGGACTCCACTCTTACAGAGGATGATTACTGTGCCTGTAGCGTCCAGCCCTCTTCTGCCAGCTCTCCCTGCCATCTGAATGTACTCACCTGCACAAACATTCAAACATGCGAGTTATGTATATGATAAAATCACCTTGACACTAGACTTTGACCCCAACCACCAACAGCTGGGGTCACCAGTTGTCTCGGCAAAGGGCCACTGAAGCTCCAGTTTTCCATTTTAACCAAGTGGAAGCTCCTCTTATAGAACTAGTCAGATTGAAGATGAGAACTGACTAAACAGGCGAAACCAATTGTGTTTCAGTTTGACTGGAATGGAAACCTGCAGACAATGCAGCCCTTTGTGGGTAAGACTTGCCCCTCTGACTTAAAAGAGGTGGGGATTTTCTTTGGAATAAGCAAACTTTCTGTACATAGAACTGCTTTATTTAATTAAGCTCCTCTGGTTCTGTTTTTATTTATTTGACAGGAGCAATACAGATACATATTTTAACCTAAAATGCAACATATGTAATATATGAAGGGCATCTATCCAAAGCTAATCTTTGAACATACCTGGGGGGGCGACCTAAATACAAAATCGTTTTCAATATTTTACAAGTTACAATAATTTAGATGTTTGTCTCTTCTTTCAACTCAAACAAGCAGAAAACGGAATGTGATTCCCCTCGCCCAGCACAAACACATCCACATCAAAGACTGCCTGCTACCATTCATATCTCCTTATATCAAATTTTTTCAAAAGAGCTCAAGCATCTGTGTTGTTTTAGCATAATGATGTTTCCTAATTCATCAGTCTGTTAATCCTCCAACACCTGGCCAAACATAATGAGCCTTAGCATCATCAAACAGCTGTTTGGTTTCAGCCCTCCCACTAATGAGCTTTAAAACAGTTTGTAAACAAACTGACCAACAAACAGGCATTAAGAAAAAGTGACAAACCATTATAAACCAATACCCCCATGAATGCAATCCCCCTCCTCACAGTACTGGAAGCAGCTTAAAGAGAATGAAAATGTGGAGTACAGAGTGATACAACAGATTAAAAGGTGCTTTTAAACCTTTAATTCACAGCCATGCAGTTATAAAAACTTCCTAACTTCCAGAAAAGTCCTACGGAAATTATTTTTACAATTAGGGCTTTTTTTCGTTTGTTTTTTTTTTGTTTGTTTACCAGGCAGGAGATTTCTGAAGCCAGTTCCATCATGCTTGCGGATGCTGTCAAATACCACCGTCCGGGCAGGCATGTTTACACCCATGGCAAAAGTCTCTGTGGCAAACAAGACCTAAAAGTGGGAGTACAGTCCTGTGGTCATATAATAGCAGTGAAAATAGTAATAAAAGTATTAAAAATTGTGAAAATGAGAAAGATATATACATTCTGGGATCGGAATGACACATGCTTTAATTCATCAACCATGAAACAAGCCACATTGTCAAATCTGGGACTCTAGAATTGTTACACCCCTAATTATGATTATATTGTTGTTGTTGTTATT
Organism: Pygocentrus nattereri; assembly: GCF_015220715.1. NCBI lineage: Eukaryota > Metazoa > Chordata > Actinopteri > Characiformes > Serrasalmidae > Pygocentrus > Pygocentrus nattereri. The sequence goes on along the minus strand of NC_051237.1, from coordinate 21,215,840 downwards.
ATTGTTATTATTATCACCATCATCATCAGTTTGCACTTTAATTAGTTAGATAGCTCACCAGTTGTGAACTGCAGTTTTGGATGAAAGTGCAACAAGGAGGTAAAATTGTAACAAAAGAACAGAATGCAGAGAAAAATAGGTGACTGTAAAATTATGATATTAGTCAGCAAACGGAGACAAAAGCCATGGGAACAACTCATTTTACGTATGTTATTACACATACAATCTAACTACAGCCAAAAGAAAGGGAAATAGTACTGCGTTGCTTTGCATTAAAACACCAACATTAGAGACGTACCTTCACAAGCCCTCTCGAGAAGAGCATTTCAATGACCTCTTTGAGGATTGGCAGGATGCCACTGTGGTGCACTCCAATTCCTCTCTTCAGCAAGTCCCTCATCAGCAGGATCTGAAGGCCAAAGAGCAGCAAACATTACTTATACGGTCACGTGGAGCAACATATGTTCAAACCAGAAACAACAACAAGAAAAACTGATCACCTGATACTGAACCGTTATACATTTATACAATTGTCTACTTATCCCAGCCAAGACGTGTTTGTTTCTTTAGGTTTTCATCAGAGCTATGAGGCTGATGTAGCTAACAAGTAATAGAAACATATACCCCACCAATTAGCATTATATAAACTGTATGCTTAAGTTGTGTTAAATTAGGGCTATACATCTTATAAATCTATAAAAGCATCAGGTAAAGGCTTTATCAATCTGGTAGTGTTTAGAGTTTCTAATGCATGTGCACTCAGCTGCACCTGTGCCTTAAACTCAGTACTCACTTCTTTCATACTACTTATACAGTATTAGAGCTCATGGGGAGTTGGAACCAAAAAACCAAAACAAAACAAAACAAGCAAACAAACACGTGACGTGGCATAAACCTGATTTTGTGCACTAATGTGACTCAGATCTGATATTTCAGGGCTGTGTGGACACGCAAATCTGATCTTTTCAAATCCGACCTAAGCCACTTTCATATGTGGTCCTAGATCGATACATACCCGATTTGTGTCTATGTGACTTTAATGTGATGCTCAGATCGGAATTAATGTGCTTTTTTCCTCTGCGCATGTGCCGTCATTCAGCGTTACCAAAGCAGCAACGCTGAACAGATGTTAAAGCCTGTAAATGGTGGAAAAGAAGTACATCTCACCTTTACCCTTGCTCACTCTAATAACGAAGCTGAGAGTTGGTCAGAGTTAATTATCTTGGTGTAGTGCAGTGGTCAACACCTTTGCCTTTCACATTGCAGACTGGGGTTCAATCCCCCACCAGGGCAAGCACCCTACACTATAACAATAAGAATCCTTGGGCAAGACTCCTAACACCACCTTGGCCTACCTGTGTAAAAATGATCAAATTGTAAACTCGCTCTGGATAAGAGCGTGAGCCAACCAGCACAGGCCAGACTGAGTCTCAGTGCTAAATCCACAGTATAGTTTGTGTAGTGTAAGCCCTGCTATTGGATATCAAGAACAAAACGACAGCAGTACCTGTGGGAGCTGGCGGTCTCCACCTCTAAGCCTGCTTAGGCTACTCTGGAAAAAGGAGTGGATCTCGTTCTTCTCCACAGAACTGGTCAGGTCCAAAGAAGTCAGCGAGCGAGCGTTATCATCACAGCGTGTGCGGGAGAAGGTAAACGCCACCACTGGTGTCTGCTGCCTCTGAGACAGATAGTTCAGCAGTGTCTGCCATATGGCCCGGTCCTAACACACACAGAGGGGTAACAGGGCAGGTAATCAGCGCTTCATTATTACACGACAAATGAACACAGCCAACCCAACATTCCTGGTACATCCAGATACACTGGTTTCGGCAGATAACTGGTTAAAATAAACAGCAGAGATGTTTAGATTTGGCTTTGTTTCTAACCAATATGACAACTGGTGTATTTTTGTACTCTAGAACAGCAGAACATTTAGGCTAACAATGTGCCAAAGTGTCTGCATTTTCTTTATTTTACTACATATTTAACTCCATACAACCCTCTGTACAGTTAATCTGGGTAAAAGTAATCCTAATTTCCACATTTTATAAGATTTTATTTACCCACATTGATATATGTACATGAAAAATAGATTCTATGTGCATCATCCTACAGTTTCCTTATCAGTGAATCCCTGTTGGAAATACTGCATATTCTATCTGTTTTATTTTTGTAAAAGGGTCCTTAAGTCTAAGAAAAGTCTTGAATAAATAAAACATGTCATAAACAGCTAAATAAAACACAAATTGTGGACAAAAATGGAACAAAATCAGCCATATATTATTATAACCCGTATTATTACTAATTATTATTTTTGTTGTTGCTACTAATTTAGTGTTCTCATTCATTAAAGGGTAATTACACCAATTCTACAAATCCCTGCATAATCTAATGTATTATTATTAAACTATTATTAATAAAAATGATTCAATTTACAGAAACTTCCCATTCCACATTTCTTTAGAGTGGTGCTGATAGGAACCAGGGATCACAATGTCTAACACAACCGACACAATTATAGCCTTTTTATGTACTTTCCAAAACTATCAGTGAACCTGTATGTCTTCTGTCTTTTAGGACATAATGTTACTGGCGCCTCACAGTAAGAAGGGCCTGGGTTTAATTTCCCAGCTGGGCGACCAGGTTCCTTTCTGTGTGGCGTTTGTATTTTCTCCTTGCGTCCACGTGGGTTCCCTCCCACAGTCCAAAGACATGCAGTCAAACCATTTGGAGATGCTAAAAAAAAGTGAATATGTATGTCTGTGTGTGCCCTGTAATGGACTGGTGATCTGCCCAGGGTGTTTCCTGCCTTCCGCCCATAAACCGCTGGGATAGGCTCCAACGACCCAGGAAAATAAGTGGCTTAGATGTGTATGTGTGTTGTTGACGGTAAAACAGCAGAAAATCTGAAAATATAAGTTTTCTTTGGGAGCTATTTTGCATGTAACTCATCACCACATTTTAGTCTAAAAACCTAAATGGTGGAATTCTCCTTTGAAGAGAGACAAAGACCAACACACTCATGACATTTCAGCAAGGAAATAAGAACACACCTGACTGGGTGTGGTGTTCTGTGATGCGTTCTTTGCGCCAAATGACTGAGCGTGTTTACTGGTGCGCTCCTTTTTGGCCTCCACAGCAGCATAGTACCTGAACACAGATCACAGCTGGGGTTAAATAATCAACATTATATAGTCAATCATTCCACACCATGAAGGTATGGGAAAGAGTTGTTGAAGCAAGGCTAAGGCAAGAGGTCCAGACCAGTGAGCAGCAGTTTGGTTTCATGCCCAGAAAGAGTACCACAGATGCAATTTTTGTGTTGAGATTGCTGATATTGAAATACAGTGAAGGTCAGAAGGAGCTACATTGTGTCTTTGTGGATCTAGAGAAGGCATATGATAGGGTGAGACAGTGGTGAGGTGTGCAGTTGGAGTGACAAATGGTTTTAAGGTGAAGGTTGGGTTACATCAGGGATCAGCTTTGAGCCCCTTCTTGTTTGTAATGGTGATGGACAGGTTGACAGATGAGGTCAGGCAGGAGGCTCCATGGACCATGATGTTTGCAGATGACATTGTAATCTGTGGTGAGAGTAGAGAGCAGGTGGAAGAGAATCTGGAGAGGTGGAGGTTTGCACTGGAGAGGAGAGGAATGAAGGTCAGTAGAGACAAGATGGAATACATGTGTGTGAATGAGAGGGAGGCAGGTGGAAAGGTGAAGATGCAAGGAGTAGAGGTCGTCGTAAAGGTGGATGACTTCAAATATCTTGGGTCAACCATCCAGAGCAATGGACAGTGTAGAAAAGAGGTGAAGAAGAGGGTGCAGGCAGGATGGAGTGGGTGGAGACGGGTGTCAGGGCTGATGTGTGACAGAAGCATAGCAGCAAGAGTGAAAGGGAAGGTTTACAAGACAGCAGTGCGTCCTGCTATGATGTATGGTTTGGAGACTGTGGCTCTGTCTAACAGACAGGAGGCTGAGCTGGAGGTGGCGGAGATGAAGATGCTGAGATTTTTGTTGGGAGTGACAAGGCTGGACAAGATTAGAAATGAGCAGATCAGAGGGACAGTGAAGGTGGAGCAGTTTGGAGATAAAGCCAGAGAGGCCAGGTTGAGATGGTTTAGGCATGTGTTGAGGAGGAATAGTGGATATATTGGGCAAAGAATGTTGGAGATGGCGCTGCCGGGTAGAAGGAGAAGAGGTAGACCTCAGAGAAGGTTTATGGATGTAGTGAAGGTGGACATGGAGATGGTTGGTGTGAAAGTAGAGGAGGTAATGGATAGGGCAAGATGGAGGCAGATGATCCGCTGTGGCGACCCCTAAAGGGAGCAGCCGAAAGAAGAAGAAGAAGATATAGTCAATCATTATTATGTGTTATAAGAATAACAATCTCTTGATTGTACCCTTTGGTAAGGAAGGCTCCTGTGGCGTCCAACAGCAGAAAGAGCTCTTTCTGAGTCTTGGTGCTGTTTCCTGTGTAGAGGTGATGCTCAAGGGGTACTGGCCTCTTCACTGTACTGATCACATATATAGGCCTCTTTTTAATCCGCCTGACAGGAGAAAGAAAAAGAGAATACTGACTGTTAGAAGGCTGACAGTTAGAAATTATATTGAATATTCAACAGGTCCCAAATGAATTACAAGAATAACAAGCCAGGTCCATGAGGTGTTTCACATCTAAAAAAAAAAATGTGTAAAATGTGCTGTCTGCAGAGGATGTGGTTAGCTATTTTAACTTGGGGGGTTTATATATATATATATATATATATATATATATATATATATATATATATATATATATATATATATATATATATATAAATAAATAAATAAATAAACAAAACATCATTTGACCAGGGAGATCAAAATGTAAATGTATATTTTCTTTCACATGTCTAAGCTTCAACAAAAAATAATACATATGATATAAAAGAACGGTGTCTTTGAATTTAAAGGCAGATGCTTGTTTCAAAGGGAGGTACTCACACACAGACAGAATGTGCATGCTTGGAAAGCTCTACAGAAGAAAAACCTGCCAACCACAGAGGTGTGAACTACATGCAGGCAATTTCAACAATCTGAATGCGCTTCCACTTGTGCAGCTTGAGTCTGAATAGGTATAACTTTTCCCAAGTATCTATTAAACAGCTGACCTAAGGCACCAAGTCTGGATAAGGCTCCAAACAAACAGTCAGTGGTGCCGAGATCAAATATGTACCAGAAGAAGCGCAAGAAAAGCTTTAGAAACATACACCTACCCGATCCACTCGCTGAACTCCACTGCGTTAGGCACTGTAGCACTGAGCAAAATAATGCTCACATGTTCAGGCAACATGATCAGGACCTCCTCCCATACTACACCCCTCTGGCAAAACAGAGAGAAGGGGAGCGGGGTCAGTTGTGATATTTACACACAGCCATTTGGCTACTTCACTGGAAAGATTTTTTATACCTCTGCATCATTGATGTAATGAACCTCATCAAATATGACCCACTCCAGATCCCGAATGACCTCTGAGCCATTATAGAGCATAGACCTGAGAGAGAGAGAGAAAGAGAGAGAGAGAAAGAGAGAGAGAGAAAGAGAGAGAGAGAGAGAGAGAGAGAGAGAGAGAGAGAGAGAGAGAGAGAGAGAGAGAGAGAGAGAGAGAGAGATCGTCATGTAAAGAAGCTTAATGTATTTTAATAAATCATTAAAATATATTATCAATATATGTTTTAAATGTTCGAGGTTTGGAATATGACCTACTAACATCACTCTCCTATTCCGAATATGACCAAAGGATGGGCTCTAGGTCAAATGTTATCTTGTCTAATCTATGGTAAATAGTGCCAATTGTTTATACACCAAGGCATATTGCACAACTGTTAACATGTTATTGATTACAGTGTTTTGTCATGTGGTTCCATCCACCCATACATCCATCCACCCATCCAATCAGTGAGCAGCAGTTTAGAGTTAAGTGGTCACTGCTGTTACTGATCAACAAGTGATGAGTGAAAAATGTGCATTTATAAGATACAATAGCACAAGTAAGACACGTTTCAACCAATTTGATTGTGTAGTCATGACTAACTTGTACAATACCTCAATATCTCAGTGGTCATAATGAGACAGGATGCCTCTGGGTTCAACTGGACGTCTCCGGTCAAAAGGCCCACATCCCCAAAGGTGTTCTTAAAATCTCTGAACTTCTGATTGGACAAAGCTTTAATGGGAGAGGTATAGATGGTCCTGTCAGAGAAAAAAAACAGACAAGAAGGAAGTTACACAATAAGACACTGAACCCTACAGAGAGTGAGTTCATTAAAAACACACAAACTCAAACACACAGATATGCAGCCTGACCTGGTCATGTGTTTTTGTGAGAGAGCGATGGCGTACTCAGCCACCACGGTCTTGCCAGCTGAGGTGTGAGCAGCAACAAACACAGAGTCATGAGCCTCCAGCCTGAGGATGGCCTGCTTCTGAAAGACGTCCAGCTCAAACGGATACTGACAAACAGGGAGAAGAAGAAACAAATGACATAATGCAGAAGAAGTTGCGCAACTATTCATTTTCATAGCCATTCAAAAGTCTGCTAACTGACTAGTCATCATTAGGGCTGCAAAATGAATTATCTAAGTCAATTTTTAAAATTTTAATTATATTCTACAATATTCAACACCGTCTTCAATGGGGAAATTTAAAGCGTCTATATTCTACATCTTTCAATTATTTCATTCCACCCCTTCGCCTCCAACACCCCTTTGTCCACTTCTGACAATTGTACATTTACATTTACAGCATTTAGCAGGCGCTCTTATCCAGAGCGACTTATAAGAAGTGCTTTGTCTAACTAGAAAGCATCTTTGCTAGTTACCAATAGCTTAGAGAAAAAGACAGTCCTGAGCTCAGATACTGCTAGAAACAAAAGTCACTGTAGATACAGAGAGAAAAAGGAACAGAGTTGACCACAGAAACTCTGCAATAAACTACAATACACAGTGCAATACAATAAAATATATAAGTGCAGCTTATAATTCACTGCTCATTTAAGTGCTGTGTAAAGAGACGTGTCTTCAGTCTGCGTTTGAAGACAGCGAGAGACTCTGCTGTTCGGACAGCCAGTGGGAGTTCATTCCACCACCTGGGTGCCAGTACAGAGAACATTCTCGACGCTTGTCTTCCACGCGCCTTGAAGGATGGCGGGTCAAGCCAAGCTGTACTCGAAGCTCGAAGGACTCGTGGTACAGTTCGAGATTGTACCAATTTTATACACAAAAATTGTCCTAATTCATTTATGCTATGATCAATTCCCAACTTCTCTTTATCCATTAGAATTATACTGGCTGTTTTAGATACTACGACTTTAAGACTAATACATGATTCTGATCGGCTGCCTTGTATTGTGTCTAATCAACAAAGCAGTCCGTGTTGAAGCTCACAAATGGCTACAGCTAATCTACTGTATACTGAATGGTATATATAGTATAGTATAGTCAATTATTTTGTGACATCACCAAAGCAATGAATTCAAAACTAGCTGTTTTTGTAGCTTAATTTCCACACATCGACCAAAACGGCTGAGGAGTGAAAAGTATGTGTTGAAACATTTTGCCTTCAACAGGGGAGACTGGGGTTCAATCCCCACCTGGGTAAGCACCCTACACTATACTTGTCCTTGGGAAAGACTCCTAACAGTACCTTCACCTACCTGTGTAAAATGATCAAATTGTAAGTCGCTCTGGATAAGAGCGTCTGCCAAATGTTGTAAATGTAAATTTTATTGCGAAAAAGCAAGGAAAATTAGGTTTGGGATAATATAGGCCCTTTAACCCAACAACGCAGAACTCATGAACTGTCAGTCTGACACACTACATTAAACATTGAACCCTCCAGCCTGAAAAACATGCATGCACTAGTCTTCTTGGTGAAAATAGAAAATAATCACATATAAATCACAACTGCAATATCAACTGCAATACCCCCCCCAATCTTTCAGTCCTGAAAAAAATGAGACATCAGTGAAAAGTACTTAGATAGTAATATGTTAAAAGGGCTGGCCTTACATGGCTAGAAGTAAAGGTTCTGTGCAGGTACATTTTTCGTTTATTAAAGTATAAACGACATAAAATGTTCCCTCAAAGGTCCTTTTATGTACCGTAAACAAGTTTTCCCAGGTGAAAAGTTTGCATTTGTACCTTTTCAGAACCGAATGTTTTAAAACGGTGCGGTGTGCAGAGCTGATGAGTTTTGTTGAATTTCAGTATTTTTCAGTTTCAGGCACACAGAAATATACAGACTGCAGGCTAAAACCACCACATCTCTCAGAACCTCACCTCCCACAGAGAATTTAAACTGGCCCTGGTGATTCATGTGTCCATGCACTAGTCTTATTAGTCCAAAACAAATTATTTCCCAGCCATAAGTCTAACAGCAAGCGGCTGCATCTCTGCTCACCAGTGAGCCTTTCAGCCCTAATCACTGAACCAGGAAACCTTAATGGACTCCCATTTTAAGAAGTTATTATCAATTGTGTTTGAGACTGTACACAGCACATAAACAAGGTATCCTCGTGCAGAGCCTCCTGACTCTTGACTTGACTCATCTGCAGACCGGTACTCCCCTTTATTTAATAGAACTTCATTGTAATGAAGATCTAATAGATCTTCATTGTACCTATGCCATGCTAAATGGTCTGGAGCTCTCTAAACCCACCCAATCTGACTCACAAGCCTGTATTTTAGAGCAGTCTTATGCTGCCTTGTGTTGTATTTCCATGCTAATAAAGAACTGTAGTATACCCTGCTGCCGTCAAGAGGCTCTAGAAGCCAGGCTCATGGAAGGAGCTCATCCTCTAGAAAAGGGACTTGTTGTTTATGTCGTTGTCTGTTAGTTTAAAGATGTGTTGCATTTTGTTTGTGTTATTTTGTGTCTGGGGTTCGGGTTGTTCACGTGTTGGGCGATCAGTTTGAGGTGGAAGCCTATTGCTATTGCCTGTGTGTTGTGTGTCTTTCTGCTTTCTGGGTGTTTTTAATAAAAGTACATTACTCCCAGCAATCAAGACCTCTCCTGCATCTCCATCTACGCCAACACCAAAGTACTTTTGACTTTGACTCAAACTGTTTGCAGAAAAACTGATTTCTATTTTCTCCTCCTGCCTCTTCATTGCAGTCTTTTACCATCGCTCTATTTCAGGCACTGTCCTCAACTGCTGCCCACAGCACCAAGCAGTGGATTTATTACTTGACTAGTTCATGTAAACCATATGCAGCAACATATAGGCATTTGAAATCCAATGACTAAACAAAATTATATTATACTGCTATTGATTTTGTTTCTTGCTCCTGATGTGATGTTTTAAGCGCAACCTTTTAAAACCATTTAAAGTGATAGTTTGGTGAAAATTCAAATGCATAATGCTGATTTATATACATAAATATATATATACACTCTTTGTAGTACGAAGGACATGGAGCCTGTTTTCATGCGTATGGGCAGAAATAACTTAAGCTAAATTTCCTTCGGGATCACTAAAGTCTCTCCCTCTCCCTCTCCCTCTCTCAGCAAAAAGCATTATACTGCATTATACTGTACTATTGTACATGCATTATACTGAAAAAAAGTCTAAATTGTGACAGTAGAGGAAACTATTTTGGTGCAATACAGAATTAAGGGTCAGTGATGTGGAAAAAAAATGTATATCATGATCCTTAAAGATATTTTCACAATATTTTGAAACAAGTAATCAGAGCTTTATGTAAAGAATCACATTTACTCTCATTACTGCCCCGGAGTACAGTTTTCCTTTTAATGGTACTTTTAGAAGTAGAATTAAATCATAGTTTTACTTTTACTCTTACTTGAGTTCATTTTTTATGAATTAATTTCACTTTGCTACTTTAATTTTCATAACGTTACAGAGTAAAATGAATAATGAGCACGTCAGCTCAGAAACCAACACAAACGACGCGGGTAAATATAAAAGATTCACCAATCAAAAACAGCACCTCCCACAGGAAAAACACTATAGAGATGTCCAGTTTAGCGAAGAAGGACAGAAAACTGAACCAGCACATACGACGAACAGACCACGTCCAAACGGTCATCTGTATTTATTTAACATGAACTAAAGAAAACAGCGTTATTATCAGCGAACAAACAAAACCTGTTGAGATCCGGTCTCACAGCTCGACTCGACTGAGGCAGCCTTAGCCGAGCTGGCTGATCCGAGCTAAACGGGTACCAAGTTTACGGGTTTCTTCTTTCTTTTATGACTCTGTTTATTACACTGGAAATCTGTTGCTTAGATTTAATTACACTGTCTGTCAGCTACTTTAATTAACAGGTGACCCCCACAGCCCACAGTTTACCTGTTTAAATTCATGGTTCTGGAGATAAACGGCTGAATGGCTGAGACAGAAATCTAGTGCGATACAGGTTCTTCATCAACTCAGGCCTGAACTGATCGGAAATATGAAAAAGTAACTAGGTAACTCGGTACTTAATTAGTTTTTCAATGAACTACTTATTTACTCTTACTTGAGTAATTTTATTTACTCAATACTTTTACTTGTGTAAATCTTCACTAAAGTAAAAGTACTCGTACTTAAGTAGGGATCTTGAGTATTCTTTACACCCCTGCAACTATAAAAAAAAGTAATGATTATTATTCAACATTTCAGATAAAATGCCACTCTAAATCCAATTAAACTAGTCTAAAAAAGTCTAAATATGCTGTTTGTTTTTAAAAAAAAAAAAACAAAAAAAACACGCAGCTGGTTAGTGCTCTACATACTGACAACATCCTCAATATGCTCACAAAAGCATGCTGTGAACTATAAAAAAAAATTTATCATGGCAACGATAAAATATCGTCATTTCACTCACCACTACACAGAACCATTATCAAAAGAGTTCTTTAAAGAACCATACACAGCTGGTTTTCATCATAGAGAAGAACCATCTGACCATCATTTAAGCATTTAGTCTTTGAGGGTTCTTGGTTCTATATGGAACCACTGCCTTTATTAAAGAACCATTTGTTTGAACCAAATCTTTTAGGAGTGTACCTTAAAAGCAGGATCAGGGATCCGTTTGTAGAAATCATCACAGGGAAAAGTGATATCCACAGGCACCGCCCACTTCTTCTCTTTGTCTTTTTTCTTCCCTTCATCTGTTTTGTCCACAGCTGAGGCTTCAGGTGGAGCAGGGGAGGGCAGAGGTGCGTCCTGGAAAGAGAACAAGGGGGGAATAAATCAAAACTAAGGACATTTAACTTTGAACTTTGTCTTGTACAAAAACGCTTATTTTGTAAAGAACAGCTGGACATTTTACTGATGTTTCGATGTGATTATCTGAGCTGATTCTGATATCGCTTTCATGCTTTTACCTTGATTCCCAGATCCTCAAGGCTGTTGGTTCTGGGAAGTTTTGATGTCTCTCCACTTTCCGAGCCTTTTTCTTTTTCTTCGGGTGTTTGATCAATTATGTCATCAAAACTGGACAGGAGCGACAGCAGGTTCACTTCAGCTTTCATGGTTTTGGCTTCTGAATTATATAGGATACAGAAACAGAGGGAGATGTGAGGTTTTGCAAAGCGCCTACCAAAGACGGCTACAGTATGCCAATAATTACATAATTACAGCGCAGACTAGTCACAGACATTGTCTGATGAGTGTTCTGTGAAAGATTTGATGAATAAACATATCCTCATAATACAACACATGTAAATAATTTTAGTAAAAACACTGCAGGCCATACAGTGGTGTTGATACGGCTCAAAGGTTACAGTGGTTTCTCAATAGCAAAAGTAAGGAGCTGCTGAAAATGTGCCTTAAATTAATATGTTAATGTTTCTATTTTCTGTCTATTACAGTTTATTATTCAATATTCTAAAAGTACAAATTTTTAAACTAAATCTGTATTTTACAGTGTCCCGATCTAATATTTTAGCCATGAGCTGGGTAATCATGCTACAAGGATACAATACAATACAATACAGTCCAAAACAATTCAATAGGTTATGTCCTGTTACATCTCTAATTGCAAGGCATATCACAACTATTGTAACTATAAGTACATATTTTTGTCCATGTCATTGCAGTCCTGGTGGGAAAGGACAAAAGCAACTGAGGCTCAAACCTTTGTCACTGAAGTCCATGCCCGCTTTAAACCCCGGAGGCACTGCCAGTAAATCTAGAACAAGAAGAAAACCGACATTTCTGTGCTTAAACATTTCTGTAACATCAATAAACATATTCCCAGCGAATTCCCATGTGAATGATCCTAATTCTGTGCAAATGTCTTAAAAATGATTTTAAACTGTCTTTTGCAGCAAGACATGTCATTGCCAGTAAAATAATATGCAAATACACAGAAATACAGTAAATCAAAATTTTAGTTTTAAAACAATCTAAGAATATAATTAGAAAAACTAATAACTTCTCCGTCTGTATGTAACAGTTAATCCATAGATCTGAATGGATAATGGTAATATTTAAACGGCACATACTTGTACTAAAATCTAGCTGCACACAGAATGTCAAGCAATATGCGGTTAAAAAGGACAAGTATATTCATACCATGTTCAAAGTCAATGTCTTCCTCCAGCTCAGATTTTTTCTTTATCTGCTCTAATGTCAGCTCCTCCATCCCAGCTAAGAACAGGGGTCAAAAAAGATAAAAACGACAATTAATGAACCCGAGAGACGTACAGTGCATCAAAAACTGAAAGGGTTTACAAAATAATAGCCACAAATCACTACCGTAGGAGTTGTTCTCCTCCTGACCAGCTCATTCAGCTAAAATCACTTATGAAATATATCTGGATGCCATCTCTGGCACCACTGCCCATTCCAAATGAACGCCACGATAGGTGTGCTCAGGTGTATGATATACTCAGAAACCCATACTGTGACATAATTTAATACAATAACAATGAAGTGTTATCATATTGTCCACCACCAACGAAGATCTCATCAGTACTTCTATAACAATGAACAACTGCATGAAACATAAGAAAATACAATTCTACAGTGATTGTAATCAACAACAGCTAGTGGAGAGTAACTTCATTAATAATAATAATAATAATAATGTGTAAGTCATATAATGCCTCTCTCACACACAAAGTAAGCTTCATAATCACATAATTAATATTCAACAGTCATTGATGAATATTCATGAATGTGTGATGCCATTACTATTTTCCCTGTTGTCATCACTGGATTTTGCAGCCTGTAATTCTGTACATATACCATACACTGCAGCACCTACAATATTTACGTTTTTTTGTATAAGTTGAAGTCATAAGTTTACATACATCTTAGCCACATTTGTTTAAACTAATTTTTCCACAATTCCTGAAATTTAATCCTAGTACACATTGACTCTCTTAGGTCCGTTAGGAGCAATACTACATTTTAAGAATGTGAAATGTCAGAATGATACTAGATATAATGAGTCATTTCAGCTTTTATTTCATCCATCACATTTCCAGTGGCAGACGTTTACATGCACATGGTTAGTATTTGATGGCATTACCTTTAAATCGTTTAACTCGAGTCAAACATTTTGGGCAGCCACCCACAAACTTCTCACAATAAGGCACTGGAATTTTGGCCCAGTCTGCTTGACAGAACTGGTGCAGCGGAGTCATGTTTGCTTCTTGCTCGTGCAAGCTTTTTCAGTTCTGCTCCTAGATTTTCTATGGGATGGAGGTCAGGGCTTTATGACAGCCACCCCGTTACCTTCACTTTGTTGTCCTTAAGTCATTTTGACACAACTTTGGAAGTATGCTTGGGTCATTATCCATTTGGAAGATTCACTTGTGCACATGCTCTAATAACCTAGCTGACGTTTTGAGATGGTGCTTCAATATCGCCACAGAACTTTCTTTCCTTATAAAGCCATCTACTTTGTGAAGCACACCAGTCCCTCCTATATATACACTGCTCAAAAAAATAAAGGGAACACTCAAATTACACATCCTAGATCTGAATGAATGAAATATTCTCATTGAATACTTTGTTCTATACAAAGTTGAATGTGCTGTGGTGCAACGTGGTGTTGGTGGATGGAGCGAGACATGATATCCCAGATGTGCTCAATCGGATTCAGGTCTGGGGAACGGGCGGGCCAGTCCATAGCTTCAATGCCTTCATCTTGCAAGAACTGCTGACACACTCCAGCCACATGAGGTCTAGCATTGTCCTGCATTAGGATGAACCCAGGGCCAACCGCACCAGCATATGGTCTCACAAGGGGTCTGAGGATCTCATCTCGGTACCTAATGGCAGTCAGACTACCTCTGGCGAGCACATGGAGGGCTGTGTGGCCCTCCAAAGAAATGCCACCCCACACCATTACTGACCCACTGCCAAACCGGTCATGCTGAAGGATGTTGCAGGCAGCAGATCGCTCTCCACGGTGTCTCCAGACTCTGTCACGTCTGTCACATGTGCTCAGTGTGAACCTGCTTTCATCTGTGAAGAGCACAGGGTGCCAGTGGCGAATTTGCCAACCCTGGTGTTCTCTGGCAAATGCCAAGCGTCCTGCACAGTGTTGGGCTGTGAGCACAACCCCCACCTGTGGACGTCGGGCCCTCATACCATCCTCATGGAGTCGGTTTCTAACCGTTTGTGCAGACACATGCACATTTGTGGCCTGCTGGAGATCTTTGTGTTTGCTCCACTTTGGTGGTAAACCTAAACTAAACATTGCTTCATGTATCATGAAAATGTTTTTGAGTACTGTAATATATTTTGCCGTGTCACTCACCCCTAGCTCTATATAAAGTCTTTGAAGAGAGCTGCCTGCCAACCGAGGGCATATGTTATACAAACAAAGCACAGCAGTTCCTCAAAAGCACACCGAGCTGTTCTATGCTGATGTGTGGGCAGCAGTTTGAAGAAGAAGAAAAAAAGCACCAGCTGGTTTCATGAACAGTGGAAGAGGCACGTTAGCTTTCACCTCTGCAGGCTGGTAGCTCCCACACTGAGACAGCGAAGAGCTACAGACTATGACTAACACTAGAAGCAAGCTGAGAGAGAAAAAGTGGCTATGACTAATACTGGGAGGACAAAGAGTAGCAGTCAGTCAAGTGTTGTACCTGGCAAAAAGGGGTAGTTTGTGTTACTTCCTCGGAGGCTCTCAGCTGGAGGTCCTGGCTGCCTTTGCAATGATAAAGAATTCTTTGCTGACAAGTCGGTATGTTCCAGTAACACCTTAAAGATGAAAATATGAAGCGTAAATAAATGAAAATCTAGCACCTCTGAAATAATAATGTTACAGGAGAAAGAAAAACTTTTCTAACTATTTATCTGGCCAGTAAGTATTCCATTTCCAAAGCTCTACTGGACAAAGTCTAGTATTTACAATATCATTTAATAGCTAATTTTATACAAACTCTCAATAAAATAAATCAGGTGCTGCTGATAGAATTGAACAAATCCATGCAATGACTTAAGCCCAGGAAAAGAACAGGAACCAAACATGTGTTCTTGTTCTGCTAACCTTATCTATCAAAAGCTTTACTGAAAACAAGAATTTCTTTTTATTATTTCACTGGTGTCAAAGTGAACGGCATAATAACACATTACCGCAATTAATCATTTACACCATTCACTTTTTTTTTTTTTTTTTAAACAGACGTCCAGAGAGGCCATGTAAGTTTCTGGATTGTTATCTTGAGATAATAAGTTAATTGTCTTGTTATGTCAAGATAAAGTTATCTTGAAATGACACATTTGTTATCTCCAGATAACGAGATTATCTTGTGATCAAGTTAATTACCTCATTATCTAAAAAAAAAATTATATATATATATATATATATATATATATATACACACACACATACACATACATACATACACACACACACATACACACACACACACGATAGACACACTCATTGGTTGCAACATGCAGCCACTGTTGCTCTCACTGGACACCGGTGATGAAAATTGAAAACTGTGTTCGCTCTGTTGAAATCAGGGGATTTTAATATTCATTTCATGTGAACCCTGCCTTCGCTCTGCAAAAATGTTAATGATTTACTGAGAGTAATAAATGCATTTGGATGAAGTACGTAGGGTTGTCATGCTCCAATCCAGCAGATTGGGATCAAAGCTGATCCAGGCATATTAGAATGAATAAGCTATGAGCTGTATTAAGCCTGATTATGCTATAGAGCTATAGCAAACCGCACTGCTAAAATTAGAGCAAACACAACAAATGCAATGACCGTGATCAACTACACAAAATGACAATTGTGATTAACCATTTTAATTGTTTGAATTCTGAAATTTTTCAAAAACTCAGAGCTGATTTGATGTAAACAAAGTCATTCAGATCAATTTAATGTGAACTTGGGCATTGTAATGAGACTTATATACAGCCTATGGTTAAGAAGATAATGTTGTCACAGACAAAACACAAAGCTGACACAGATAAAAAGCAGTAGAGGGACAGTGACTCCATGTGACACTCATTGCACTGTGCCAGGTGTGATTTCTCACTATTTTGTTTAGCCTAAACACAAGCAAAATATTTTCTTGCATTTTATAACATCCAACCGTTTTTTGTTTGCGGCTGAATGTATGGCGGTAGGATGGGTCTGGAAGCTGTGTTGTTCAGTGGACGCTTGCATGGGCATGCTCTAGGTCTGTGGTGTGTCTGGAAAAAAAAATGTCTAAACATGCGTCCAAAAAAGTCTAAAGATTTGAAATAATCATATATTCAAACAAAACAGAGAAAAGTTATGGACTGTCCTACAAACACACACAGTGCTTCTCTCCTCCCTTCCTTCCGTTTGACGTACAGTATCTCTCAGGCACAGGGTGAGTACTTTGCTTTGTACTTTGCTGAGCTTAAAGTGTTACCTCAGTGAAGTCCAGCAGCAGGCCGGTGGTGGGGTCTCTCACTACAGACAGGCCGGAGTGCAGAGGAGTGAGGGAACAGTGCAACAACGAGTCCACCTGTCTGTCCCTCTTAGTCAATCTAACAGATAAAAGAGCATTTAATAGCGATTAACACACACACACACACACACACACACACATTTTCTAAACCGCTTCTCCCTCAGGGTCGCGGAGACATGACATTACAAATCAATCAATTTTAACTGATTAAATACAGCTTTAAAAAGTTTCACTAAGCAAAAGGTTTCTGAAATACAGCGCAGTTCAGTGGGACAACTTTCGCCGTTTTGGCTTGGTACTCTAGCATCCTCAACTAGAAATGAGACAATAATTATAAGGTTAAAGTGCAGAAACTTTACTGGGAGTGTATTTACATCTATACTACCATTCTGGAATCACAGTTTTCATAAAGAAATCCATCCATCCATCCATCCATCCATCCTCTAAGCCGCTTCTCCGTCAGGGTCGCGGGCATAAAGAAATCACTGCAGATAAATGTGTAAAATGGTTCTAAAATAAAATGGTGTAAAATGGTTCTACAACTTCCCAGCTTCAGATACTCAGTAGGACACTAGGAAGCTGTGAATAAAAAACTAAATGTTAGATGCGCCCAGAATAAGGATTAGAGCTGCAGAGGACTCCAAAACGAGATCGCTGTAGAACGTGCAAATTAAATTATAATGACATGAATATCCAGAATTCACCATTTCTCATAAGGAGAGATTTCCAATATAGACCAATTTCCAGTTTCCCATGTAGACAGCTTGACCCAAAACTAATACAAACTGACAATTCCAGTACATTATCCATCATTTTGTTCATTTGTTATGATCTTTCTTGAAATACTGAATAAAACATCTAAAATACCCTCTGGTGAACAGTTTATAATATTTAAAACGAAATAATCGTAGACGAAATAATAAAAATTGTAAATCCTTTGCTTTTGATGACCATGTTATACCTGCTATCTGTACTTTAGCTAACATTAAACACACAGCGGTCTTGGTCAAGAGGGTTTTACATCACACCAGAAAAAGGATTAATGACTTGTTGATAAAGGAACCCTTTTTAGTGCTATACAGAGCCTCTTGGAAAAAGTTCGTTAAACGGCCCATACCACACGATTTTCCCCCAAAAACAGAGATTAAAGAAATAAGTAAACATTGTTCAAGTTTCAAAACACACCATTCATCCACCAGCCCGTCCGGGGAAACTAAGCTGCAAAAAGTATGCTTTGAATTCACTGTTTCTGTGATGTATATATATATATATATTATATGATGTATTATATATATATATCCATCCATTTGTCCCTGAGGTCCACTTTTTTTCAACGTTTGTGTAAGATTATCAACACCAGATCATTTTGTGTGTGATCTGGTGTTGATAATCTTACACAAACGTTGAAAAAAAGTGGACCTCAGGGACAAAAGTGAAATAGAAGGAAAATGCAGAATATGGGCCCTTTAAAGAACCATATACAACAGGTTCTCCATCCTAGAGAAGAACCATTTAACCATCCAAAGAACTATACAGTCATACTTAAAGGTTTGGGTGAAAACAAAGGCACGACCTCTCCAGAAATTCTCGTTGAATTTAAAACATTGAGAAAAGAAATAAAGATAAATTGTGGCCTGTTTGTGGCAAAAGTTATGGCGCGTTTTACATTTTCCCCAATATGCTACACTGAGCGGATAAACAGAACCTTTGCAGGAAATGCCCTTTTAAATGGGTTCTCTACACAGGATACACACAGTACAACTTTCGAGACTTTACAGACTTTAAAGGTCTGTGTTTGAAGGCTGTAGTCATTCAGGAGATGCTTTCATACTTAAGAAACTTCTGGAATGCATCAGTGGTGTCATGTATGGGCATCCATGCAGGATCACGCAGGAAGCGCTTCTCCACCTCCATCTTCAGGTCTAGACTGGTGGGAGGAAGCCCATGAGGAAGCTGAAGGGAGAGGAACAATGTATGAATTGAGGTCAGTGAATTCTGGTCAATGTGGAATGATACATATAGGGTAAACTAGGGGAAGAAGGCCCCCAGGGTAATGTAATGTAATATAATATAATATAATATAATATAATATAATATAATATAATATAATTTCCTCTGCCGATCAAATAAAGGGGCCAAATCTGAGCTCGACACATTTACTGAGAGGCTGCCGTCTAACTAATTCAGAAATTTCATCATGGTGACCAAATTGTTGGGATTTATTCTTCCTGAAAGCTTCTTGGCGTCAGCTGATAAATCTGTCATTAATAAATAGTGATTTAGGCACTTAATAAAACACTATATTGCACAGGTACATAGTTTTGAGGGTGTTTTTTTTAAGGGGTGGGATGTTATTGTTCCGGTCACTTGATTTGCTTGTAATAAAGTCATAAAAAAGTTGTTTTGTTACACCAATCTAATATTCTGTCATGTCCGATCATTTATACTGGCACATTAAACATGAAAACTACAAACAGCACACTGACTGCTATTGCTTTGGTATAAGATTTGTAATAATAATAATAATAATAATAATAATAACAACAATAATAATAATTATTATTATTGTGGGTTTCATTCACCAATTAAAAAAAGAAAGTTTTTTCTTAAATGTGTTCTTGAAAAAAGTCCTAAGAAAAGTCTACATCAGATCCATGATGTGCTCTTAAACTGCAGAACTGCTTACAACGTTGTGCTCTTGAGTGTGTAGATTCTCTTCTTACTCAAGGATAAATCCAAATAAGAAAACACAAACTTCGTAAGAACTGCGTAAGTGGAACGGTTGGTGAAAGAGGCAATTACGCAATTACTATAAATCACAAAAAAAAAAACATTGAATTAATTAACAAAATTAACATTCAAGTGTTTTTATTTTTTCCTGACATTCGTCTTTTTGTCAGTTTATTAAAATAAAATAGAATCATTCAGACAAAAACTGATAGAAATCTGAGCTTCAACTTAAAACACAATCTTTTCGTGTTACTCTTTGAACGGTCGTTTCTGAAAAATGCTTCTTGAACATCTCGCATCAATTTATCATCACGTTCCACAGAACGCATAATTTATATGTTAAATTGTGCGTTTGGGAAACGTCCGAAAACACTATCGAGGCAAGATTTTCTTTCTTGGTCTATATGAACTGTGTATGTCCCCAAACTGTTCAGGTTTATTGATCATCATCCTCATAAATATGGTTTAAAGTAAAAGGGCACTGCTCTTAAGCAAATAAAATATTATAAAATTGGTGCAGTCGAGTTACACAAACTACAGAAACAGACAGGATGGACTAAGATGCCCATTTTTTTTTTATAATTGTGAAGATTGTCAAATGAGAGATGGTGGGACTGGTACAACAGGACTGAGATGGTGGGACTGGTACAACAGGACTGATGTCCAGTACGTGTAACTCACAGTGCTCTGTGGATGGAGAGCCTTGTTGCTGGGCAGTGGATGCGTGAGCAGCTCAAATCTCCCTGAACAGCCCATCTCCAGCAAGGAGAGAGGCAGGTCATCCGGGCCAGGTGGGGGCAAATCTACACAAACCGTATTTTAAATATGATTATTATGACATGGAACTGACAGCCAACTGCTGACAGCTGCAAACGTGCGGATGAGAACGCAGTACTTAGTGAAAACTACAGGGCAGTCTCACCAATTTTTCTAAAAGTTTTGAATAATTCAGCCCTTGAGATGCAAACAGATGTCTTTACAGCGGTGATGACAGGAATCAGGGGTCACAACAGCTATGACACACATTTTATTTACTATCCAAAACCACCAGTGAACCTAACCTAAACGTGTCTGCTGAGCTTATGATGGTAAAGTAGTAGTAGTGGTCTACTGTGTCATTTTACTGGGATGCATTTTTCAAAATAAAAGTCTTAATTTTCACTAAAAATCATTTATTTGTTTTTTTCCCCCCCCCCGAAATAAAAAATGAGGACTTTTATTTTGAAAACATGTGTCTCAGTGAAATGACATAGTAGTCCATATTAATATCATGTATACTTCATAACTGTTGATTTAAACATTGATGAACACGTTATTAAGTGTTTATGCTTGATGTTATGAACGCGTTATGTAGACACCCTTAAAGTAAACCGTTACCAACAATTCTGACTCTGAGCACTTCAAACCAAAAGCCCTCTGAAAGACTTTGTTTACATCTTAACCATTTAATTAGCAGAATTTGGGAAAAATCGCTGGAGTTCCCCTTCGCCTCCTAAGCTTTAACTTACGGGGAACCTACTCAAAATTATGTCTAATAATAAGAAAAAAGTTTAAAAAGTCAATCATTCTCCTGAAGGTAACTTAGTCCCACTGTACACAACATTTGGCGTTTTTGTGCTCTAATTTACTATCCAGCTCATTCCCGAGCCTTTCATGGGGCCAAAAAGAGTTTTTTAAGCTGGAAAAAATTAATAAAATACGGAGTAATGATGAGCAAGACCAGGGCGAAACTGTCAGCTTCACGTTTCGCCTTAAATCGTGCAGCAGCTGCGCTAACCTGGCTACATTCAGCATCCATTTAAGGTGGAACGGGAAAATTCGAACAACAAACCGACGAATAAGAAGCTGATTTCAGCCTCATAAGACCAGCTTGGCCAGATAGCTCTGCACTAAATTAAACCTAGACGTCTCTCTTAACTGAGCTAAGGTTAGTTCGGTTAGGTTAGCAAAGTTGGCTGCTACCATTTAAGCTAACGTTAGCTCTTTAGCAGGGAAGAAAAACAAACATGCCGATAACTAAGTTACTTTAACTGAACACTAAGGGCCCCCTCACCTGTCTTATCCATCTCTGTCCTCAGATCCAGGCGTGTGCTTCACTTGATTCCCTCAACCTGCACGAACTAGCAACACATAGACCGACCGCAGGAAGTTACGAGTCGGAATATTGTGGACTCTCAGTCGGTTCCATTCGGAGTCCACGCAGCCTACTTAGGGCACTAGGAAGGGAGCACACTCACCGCAGCCTATTTAGGGAACTAGGAAGGGAGCGCACTAGGAAGGGAGCACACTCACCGCAGCCTATTTAGGGAACTAGGAAGGGAGCGCACTAGGAAGGGAGCACACTCACCGCAGCCTATTTAGGGCACTAGGAAGGGAGCGCACTAGGAAGGGAGCACTCTCACCGCCGCCTACGTAGGGCACTAGGAAAGGAGCACACTCACCGCCGCCTACGTAGGGCACTAGGAAAGGAGCACACTCACCGCGGCCTACTTAGGGCACTAGGAAGGGAGCACTCTCACTGCGGCCTACTTAGGGCACTAGGAAGGCAGCACACTCACCGCGGCCTACTTAGGGCACTAGGAAAGGAGCACATTCACCGCGGTCTACTTAGGGCACTAGGAAACGAGCACACTCACAGCAACCATTTTGTAGTGTTCAGACCCGAAGGCGGTGTCCCGATTGGTGTACTTCCGACGTCAAGTTATCTCGAAGTAGCTCTGAGGTTACACGGCAAACCTCGACAGAAAACATGAACTTTATTAATAACTCTTTATAAGAGGCGATACGAAGCTCAATTCACCATCATTAGTAGATCAGAATTTTCTATACTGATAAGCTATTCTCGGACCGCTTAGACGCGCCATCTACAGGCGCAGGCATGAAACTGCAGCATGATTTAAAGGGGAACTCCACCGAATTTTCAAACATTCTGCAGAATTCAGTGGTGGAGATGTAAAAGTAATCCAGAGAGGCCGACTCGGATTTATTTACAGTGGTGGTGAAAGGAACCAGGGGGCGCAACGTGTACAACACGAATTTAACCCTTTTATTTACAACCCAAAACCACCAGTGAATCTACTCGTCTTCTGAGTTTTAATGTGGTAATGCTGATCATGAAACGATAGTGGGAAATCAAAGAAAGTTTTCTTTGGGTGCATAAATGGGTTTTAAAAATCGTGTTTTTGACAAAATCCCTAGAGCAAGACTACTGGAAACGCTCAAACAGCATATTCGTGACCATTTACTGTAAAAGCTTTCTGTGCCATAGCTTTCAGATGCGCTAATTGCTTCGGATGTCTGGCTGCTGTCAACACCATTCTGAGAAATTCAGACTCTGTGGGTTTCACATGAATATTTAATTTTCATCTTAACGATTGAATAATGCAGATGTTTTGAACAATTGGTGGAGTGCCCCTTTAAGCTTGTAGAGTGAACTACTGCCCATACGGGTGGGAAGACCGATATTTAAATACCCTTTTTAGCACGGATCCGGACAGCAAACCGAATATTCCTCTTTTTGGGAAAATGAATGCGTATTTGATGCTTACAAAACAAAAAATATCTATATATCGCAAAAAGACTGTACATATATTAATATTAATTTAATAATAATAATAATAACAAAGTTAATGATTTTGACTGTAGAAATAACAAACATTTCCCCCTTTTTTTACAGGTCAATAAATATTTTAATACTGTAATAAAAGTGCAATCAGAGCCGGTTTATGAGGAGCCTGGCCACTCCCTATTTCACCGTTATATCAAAAACAGGGCGGCTGAACAGCAGAGGGCGCCCGCGAGTGAGTCCTCAATGAATGGGAGTGAATGGAGCTCAACGGCTAAACGACAGTTAAAATAGTTTCTAATCACTCGCCCAGAACCTTCCTTTAATTTTAGAGAGCAGAAGGATGTAGTTCACTAAAAAAAACAAAGAAAACTCACCTATAAATTTCCTTTTTCTACAGCAAACGGGTTTTGGGCAGCAGGAGGCGGGCTTTACTGCCAGAGCGGGATGATTGATGGGTGAGCGGACTCCTACAGCTCCTACAGAGTTTAAAAGCTCTTAAAAAAATAACAGCGGTGTTAAATTGTTTTATGAGTTTACGTGTTACATTAAAAATGTTTAAGCACTTATAAACTATAACTTTTCAAACGCTCCATATCAACCCATTCATTTAGAACTCACTCAAGAGCGCCCTCTAGCGTTGGAGAAAACCGTAAAACAGTGCAGAGCGGTCTTTCTCCTGACGATGACATCCTGCACAAACGAAAATAAGGCGTGGCCGGGCGTTTTTAACCAGATCCTAAAAATGCCATAAATGTCAATGTAAATCCCTTTCCCACGCCTTACTAAGTCGTGGCCACGCATTGTTTTCACTTATACGGCGTGTCATCAGCGGGGCTCCGGATCCGCCCAAGCCTCTTTACTCTACGAGCCGGTAGGTGGCAGTGAAGCGGCGGCCAGCAGTCCGCGGACTAGCGAAGAAGAAACGATAACAGAGTTTTTGTTGTGTGCATAAAATACAGAAACTACTGGAGATTTTTTGGGGTAAAAACGTTTTTTTGTGTTGGAAAAATTGATGTAACTGTTGAATAACAATGTACAGCTGAATAACATTGTAAAGGTATTATGTTTTAACCTTTTGCCGCAGTAACAAACGGCTGTGTTGTGAATTAGCTGCAGCTGCGGAGCGCTAAAGGTTGAGCTCAGTTACGGTCACAGTGTCTGAGCTGCTGCGGTTAAAAGCGTTTAAAGTCCCGCACTGTCAGCCTGGAGGCGGCTTACTGTTCGCCAGCTTCTTCTGGACTTCCGTTCCACCTTAAACGCCGCAGTTACGCGTGGAGGAACCGGAATGCAGCGGCTGCAGCGGCTCCCCACGTTTCTGCACAGTTACACGGTGAAGATGTAAACAAATGAGCCGGGGTCGCCCACAGTGGCGGTGATGGGAACCAGACGTCCACATCTAAAAGTTCCTCACGGGAAAGGTGCTGTGAACACGCCTGATGTCTGAGGCGTGGCTTTAACATCAGTTTTGTCATTAAGGTTTTAGTCTGAAATGTATTTTAATCAGTTTATTTTAATCCAGTCACGGTGGATGGATACAAGAAGGGTGTTTTAAGACAAAATAGTCCCCAAAGGAAACTTATTCTTTAGATTTCCCACTGTTTTATCATCATCATCATCATCATCGAAAACCCCAGAAGGAACGGTGGTTTTGTATAGTAAGTGAAATGGCTGTATTTGGATTGTAGACATATGGTCTCCTGGTTCCTCTCGCCACCACTGTAAAGACATCTGAGTCGGTCAGTTTCTCTACAGCGAACCATTTCACATCAAATCACTCTGAATGTTTACAGCTCAACCGCTGAATTGTGCAGAAATCTAGAAAAAATGGGTGGAGTTCCCCTTTAAGGTGGAACGAAACGTTCTAAAGGTTGTTTCTCCTGTTCGAACAGGACCTCATTCAGCTCCAGAAGGAAGTGAGTAGCTACTGATGTAACACAGGTGCAGAGAAAAGACTCAACTGTGCTGGAGGTTTCAGCACTGAAAGTACTGATCTATTTAATCCAGACTGAATGAATGAATTAAAGGTAGCATTTCACCTCCGCTGTAGAAGTTTGCATCTGAGTCTCACCACAAGTCACTGATCTGGAGCTAAAACAGGTCAGTTAGAACAGGAGAGACACTGACATCTTCAGTGGAGGTAGACTAGAGGAGTGGAGCTGCACTGTTAGAAATAAAGGTACCATGCAGGTACATGTTTTGTTCATCAAGGTACAAACAATGCAAGTGTACCCCTCAAACGTGCAATAGCGGTTTTAAGGTCCAACTGTGTACCTTAAGTTTTTCCTAGTGTTAAAGTAGATATTTGTATATTTTTATAAACTAAAGTTTTAAAACAGAACAATAAAATAAAAAGCCTGGTGATGAGACAGGGTGAGTGGAGTCAGTACCTAGAAAATATCATTTCAATGGATTCTGGTTCAGTTATGTTCCCTGACTAAAGGCACTGGGATGTACCCCTGAGGGTTCCACCACAGTGATAGAAAGGGTACTGCCCCAGTGACCGTGTCGTACCTTTTTTTCTAAGAGTGTGTGCAGCTCTGGGCTTAAGCATGTATAAAATAGCATTAAGTGACTGATCGTTTGTGAGCTCTGACTTCTCATCCCTTCCCTGCAGCTCTACTGCGATGGCTGTGTTTCCAAGCGCGCTGACCGAAGAGGAGGAATCACTGCAGAAAAAATATGCAAAGTTAAAGAAAAAGGTAGAATGAGGGAGTAACCATCACTGAAGCACAGCAGTGCAGTGGTGCATATTGTGAGGCTGTTATAGACGATCCACTTTTTTATTTTTATATATAGTTATGATATGTTGGGGGCCGTGTCTAATGAAACATATGGGGGATGACTGAGGAATGTGTTTTGTATTCGCAGTTGGATTTTTGTCAATTTCTGCACAATTCGTGTCTCATATCATTAAATATTATTTGGCTGGTTGATTTTCACAGATGGAAGCTCTAATGCATATTGGATTGGCAGCAATATTCAAATCTCTTTTGCCATTCAGTCAATGTCCAAACATCACTGTTCTCATCTTAAAACACACTTCTTATTAGTGAACTACCAGCACCATTTATTTACAGTATAGGTTTATGTGAATCTGCTGATTTTGCTCTGATTTCTCTTATGTCAGAAAAAAGCTCTGCTGGCACTTAAGAAGCAGAGTTCCAGCAATCAGACAAGCCAGGCTGGACTGAAGCGGAGTAAGTTTCTATCCTGTTCACTGCTGTGTTTGAAATCTGTGAAATTTAAGATGTATAATATTAACACACACACACACACACACACACATATAGCTTTGTCATTGTGCAGAGTACAGAGCCAAAGAAATTCAGTTAGCATTTACCCAGAAGTGCAAAATACAGTAGTATTGACATATGAAATGCAGAAGGATGATATAGTGGTAAAAATATAGATATGCAAGTATAAATATAAATACATATGGAGTGATTGAAGAACATATGTGCATGTACGTTTCCTGAGACCCAGAAAAAAATAAGTCTGTTTGCTGAACACTTTGTGACTTTGTGTTTATTTTTATATTATGTCCATTATGGTGGACAACAGGATGTTGCATACTAATTATGTTAAGGCCAAACATTCTGCATCAGACCTGTATTCCAGGTGGTTGTTAGATGATTGCTATGCTATCACAGGTGGTTGCTAAAGTGTTGCATGGTGGTGGATAGGCATATGGTATGATATCTCATGTGGTTACAAGGTAGTTGCCAGGTGGTGTCTAAGGTGTTGATAGGTGGTTGATATGATATCACAGGTAGTTGCCAAGGTGTTGCTAGGTGGTTGCCATTGTGTCTGAGGTAGTTGCTAAGGTGTTGCTATGTGGTTGCTGTAGTATCGCAGGTGGTTGGCTAGGGTGTTGCTAGGAGGTGGTTGCTATGATGTTGCAAGGAATTTGGTATGGTGTCCCAGGTGGTTGCTGTGGTATTCCATGTGGTTGCTAAGGCGTTGTAACATTGAATTCATGCTCAGAAGCCTGCTCTGAGATACTATATGCAAAACGGTGTATTTGGGTCGAGCAGAATTACACTAGATGGACATACAGTTTGCTACCCCATTCACTCCTATGGGAAAAAATTCAACAAATCAGAATCGGATCAAAAAGCTTTATAGAAGCACACCATTCCTGAGCAGACTGAACCTTCCAAATTTGAAATGTTGTTGATGTCTTGAAAACTGTGGGACAGGTTAGAAGACAAAAATCTGGTAGAAGAAGAAGAATATAGGTTCAATAACAGTCGTGTTCACTAATAAATGTTGTAACTTATTGTGTATCAGAAACTGAAACTGATTATGTTTATTGTACAGTCATTGTTATCTTACACCTTTGCCATCTCACCCACCTCTATTTGATTGTATCCTGTATCTCTCAAGCTCTGTCAGACCAGCCTGTGGTGGACACAGCGACCGCCACTGAACAGGCCAAGATGCTCATCAAATCTGGTGCTATTAGCGCCATCAAATCAGAGAACAAGAACTCGGGGTTCAAGCGGTCAAGAACACTGGAGGGGAAATTAAAGGTAGGTCTTAGCGAATAGCCAACATTTTGAACTGGTGATCACTACATGGATTTCAGTTAAGGTACATGTGACATCTATCATAAATAGTATCTAAATACTGTATTTTATTTAATCTCAGGATCCGGAAAAGGGTCCCGTTCCAGCATTCCTCCCATTTCAGAGAAGCGTTTCCACAGATGAGGATCCTGCTGAGGTAATGCTGATTGCCACTGTTCGGCTTTAATACTTTTGTACATTAACCAGACTGTTAAAACTATGCCTCGAGTTTGGCTCACAAATGTTAAAACTTAAAAAAGGCTAAAAATAGAAAGAAAGAAAACACCCACCCCCTGAATACTTCTAATGCAAAGGTTTCTAATAGTATGTTAAGCTAATGCTTAGACATTCTAGGTTAAACACAGACATTAGGAGGTTTTAAATGGCATTTCATATTTTTATTTTAAGCTTTTAACAGACTTTATATTGTATACTTTACCTTGTATGTAGCAGTTTTACAGCTGCCACTGTTTTCCGTTTCTAACAACTGACTGTAACCTGGTTAAATTACAGCTCATGTATGGTCAGGGATGTTTCTAGAACCTCCATAAAGCCCAAAGTGATGTTTTTCTTAGAAAATTGGTCCCAGTTGGAAATCAAACATGTTGGTATTTAATCTGATATGTAAGGCCTTCTGTCCAGATCCTGAGGTCCTAACCCACTGTATCTGCTTAAATACCGCAGCGGAAAAAAACATTTAGTGGGTGCTTCAAGATTTTAACCCTTTTGTTTCCTACCAAAAACCTGACAATGAAAAAGGAATAGTACAATAAAATTTATATTATATTATACAATATTTATTAATAGAGACAAGCTTTATTATTAGATAATAATGAACAATTACAAATGTGTTTTTAAAGTTCCCAAAAATCATTAGTTTCTGAGGATTCCCCACTGACTTTTATCTGTTCCTCCTGTTTGATCAATATGGGCAAAATAAGTTGTTCTGAAAGTTCTGTAAAGTTGTCAACATGTTTCTTTTTGCAGTCTGCTAAACGATCTCACAGAAAGAGTCTTTATGAGAGGTAAGCATCAGTGAAACTATCACAGCATCATTATAAAGCTAACTAGTATTCGGATATGATCTAATCCACCTGTTCTTTTCTCTTGACACTGCAGTTTCGTCACGTCTGGAGAACGTTCCCGGGACGATGACGACGGAGGAGCAATGTCATCCAGCCGTGATTTTGATCGTGACCGTGAAAGAGAGCTGGACAGAGACCGAGAACGAGAGAGGGACCGCGAGAGGGACCGTGAAAGAGAACGAGAACGTGATCGGGACAGGGAGAGGGAGAGGGAGCGGGAGCGGGAGCGCGAATGGAGCCGAGACAGAGAGAGAGATCGCGAGCGGGACAGAGAGAGAGAGAGAGACAGAGACAGGAGCCGGGACAGAGAGCGAGACCGGGACAGGGACCGCGAGAGAGACAGAGAGAGGGACAGAGAGAGAGATGGACCATTTAGACGTAAATACCTTTATCCCTTTGCCTCTGTATATAAACTTACAGTTGCCAGTGTGATAAGGTACACCTACTGTGTACCTACACTCATTGGCCAGTTTATTGGAAACACATAAGTGCACTTTGTAGGTTTCATCATGCAATCATATCACCATATAATCATCATATCATTCATGGGCTGGCGATTAGGGAACCAGCCTCGTGACTGGAAGGTTGCTCATTAGAGTGTATGTGGAGTTTCACTTCACGGATGGGTTAAATGCGGAGGTGAAATTTCCCCGTTGTGGGACTAATAAGGGTCACTTAATCTTAATCTTAATCTATCAATGAAAAGGGACCACCATAGGACCACTGCTGAAGAGATATTATTTGGGTGGTGGTCCATTCTCAGTACAGCAGTGACACTGACATGGTAGAGTGTGCGGTGCTGGTACGAGTGTATCAGACACAGCAGTGTTGTGAGAGTTTTTACCTAGAGGATAAAAACTAGAGGATAACATTAACACAAACTGTGCATCAACAATTAAGCTACAGTCTCCAACTGTACACCATTAGGGTGGCGCTACAAGTTAAGGGTTTATAGTGAAATGTGCACTAACCTTTTTCCTTATTAATGAATGGATTTTCAAGTATTATCAAGTTGCTTATTCTTGTACATGCATAACTATATCATACAGATTTTAAGATTTACTTTTGGTGTCCTTTGTGGCCACACAGGCTCAGACTCGTACCCAGAGCGGCGGAGTGTGAGGAAGGGAAACACAGTGTATGTGTACGGTTCAGGACTCGTGGAGGACAGCCTGCGGGCAGCTTTTGCTCAGCATGGCAACATCATTGACCTGTCCATGGATTCCCCACGCAAGTATGATGAGATTTATTTTAAGGTTATTTTGCTGCTGTTTTATTAAATGTCAATATTCATTAATACACTGATTTATATCGTGTCCTATGGTAATTCTGTATTGTCACTGAAATTAAACCCAAAATTGGGCTCAGAAAAACCAAGAAAAAATCGGTACATAATGAGCTGTATTGAGTGTGTAACACTGAGTGCATTTACATGCTCTTAATAATCAAATCATAATTGGAGTTCTGCAGTTGTCTGATTATTCAAATGGTCATGTAAACAGCATATTGTGATTTCTTAGAGCAAGGACTAGAAACCTGACTAAGGAATCCAACAAAGAGAGCTAGATATTAGCTCAGTAATCAGATTTCTTGGTGCATGTAAACCATTATTCTGATTTCTGTCTGTGCATGTGAGAAAACAGACAGTGGTACCGGAAATAAGCGAGCACCATCGCCGCAAGATGCAGCAAAACACTTTTGGCGTGGCACTGAAACCAACTACATGCTTGACAAAATGAAGGATTTAAATATTCTTCATCGTCTAGATGATGTATGTTCATATTTTCAGGTAAAGCAGCGCAATGTTTTTTTTTTTTTTTTAAAAAAGCTGCGGCTTGAAGTTTGAGTTTTAAATCGTGTCTTCTGCTGTGAGTTTATTGGCTGGTTGCAAAGCAGAAATCTGATTACTGTCTGACTCAGGTAGACCCAGAGTTTTCCCATGATCTGATTACTCAAGTGCACATAAACGCTTTGATTGGATCACTGACAAAATCTGCTTTTCTGCAGTTATCAGAATATTAAGTGCATATAAACACACTCGCTGTGACAAATACTCCAAGTGCCCAGAATGCCTGATTCATGAAGAAACGCACAGGCTAAGCTGATATTCTGGTGTGTATAAAGAGTGTTTAATTTCTTTCACTCCGTTTCTCTTTCAAGCTGTGCTTTTGTCACATTTGAGAAGATGGAGTCAGCAGATCAGGCTGTAGCAGAGGTCAGTCCAAGCTACTTATTTTCAGTCTCTCAAAAGAATAGGCTTCAATACATTTATTCACCGTTTGCAGTTTTTATTAGACACTACATTCAATTTCACTTTTTTAAAATAAATCACATTTAGTGCACTCTTAAAAATGAAAATGTATCTTGTTTAACTTTTAAAGCACTACCTTGTTCCGTGCTGTTATCTGTTTAGACGTTGTTTTAATTTCTGTGAGTTTTATCACTTGATTGTAAAGAACTTGCAGCTTCCACTTGTATGAAAAGCACTTTATTATATCATTATGCATTAATATTATATGTTATGTTATATATTAGGCTATTATACACAATATATTATATACAGTGCCCTTCTTACTTCTATACTTCTTATTTGCCTCTGTACTTACATTTGTACTCAAACAGTTTACATGTGGTTAAAGGGCACATTCTCAGATTTTAATAATTGGTATTTTTATACATTTTCGGTTTACCTTGTAGAAATTAGAGCTTCACACGTGTTTGTGATTATTCAGGTGTGCTGAATTGCTAGTTAGACTTCATTTTCTATTTTGGACACTGCTCAAAAAACAAAATAATGAAGTATGATTAATTGTAAAGCAGTAGAGATGCTGTGACCAAAGAAATTAAACATAACAGGACCAAATCTTAATTACTATGATGGTAGTAGTAAAACATCGAATTCCTTTCCCTACAAATATTCTCAACAGTGGAAGTATTACGATTTAAAAATACTCAGGAAATCTATTAAAATCACTTGTTTTTTTTAAGTACATGCGATTAATTAGTAACTAGTTACTACCCACTGCAGTTATTTTACTAGGGTGTACACTTCATTACGTTGGCTGAAAAGGTTTAGATTCTGTAATTTCTACAGAAGATTGAGTTCTGTCTTAATACCCTTTGTAGCTGAACGGCGCCACAGTGGGAGAGGTTACTGTCAAAGTCAGCATCGCTAGGAAGCAGCCAATGCTGGATGCAGCCACGGGCAAGTCTGTGTGGGCTTCTCTAGGTGAGTAACAGTGCTGAGCATGAGAGACTGTCAGACTGAGTTTTGTGCCTCAATTAAACCATTTACCTCTCCTTCCTTTTGTTTCTCCTTCTTGTCTTCAATTTCGCAGCTGTTCAAAACAGTGCCAAGGGTTCATACAGGGACAAGCGAAATCAGGTTGTCTACAGTGAAGATTTCCTCTGAGGACCTCTGTTGAACTCTGTTGAAGACAAACTGTTTTGACTCAACATTAGTGTATTTTTTTTTTTCTAAGTACCGTATTTTAAGCGCATCAGGCCCATACGTATGTATTTCTTCAACAGCCTTTTCCCTTTAGTTTTCTGATCAGCTCAACTCTGCTTTGCTTTGTTCCACTCAATAAAGTTGAGTCCTTATTGCTTCTAGATGTGACATTAGGGTCCAGATTCTGCTGCTGCTGTCTGTCACTGAGGACCATGGAAGAAAAATTAAGCACATGTGAATTTGTCAATTTCAAATAACCAACTATGGTAGTGCAGGAGTGTCCAGTCCTATCTGTACAGGGCTGATGTGGATGCAGGTTTGCATTCCAACAAAGCAGAAGCCTCTGTGATCAGTTGTGTTTTGAGTGGAATTAAGTGCTTCTGCTTATTTGAAATGAAAACCTGCAGTGCTTTACAGATAACATTGCAGACTCTTGCAGTAGGTGATGATTTAGGAACACTTAGTTCTGAAGAAAAAGCTGTCCAGGATATACACAGTGTCCAAGACCCCACCATACAGAGGAGATTACATGAGCAAAATGTACATAAAAGTCTGTAAAGTTCTGAGATAGATAATGATACTGTATCAGTGTATGAAGTGATGGAAACAGGAAAGACTGAATAAAGCGACATAAATAAATTTTGTTTAACTTTGGAAACCCCTCTGGGCAGCTTTGCACTAAGGTAAGGGCTGAAGACAAAAGTCAATACAAAACGGGAGCTAAAAATGGCTGTATTTTAAACCTAGCAGAACAAACAAGATACCCAGGCTTAATCTTAAACTTTAGTTTTGTTTGACTTTCTTTACACCAGTAAGGGCAGCTAATGTTACGGTAGCTAGCGTTAGCGGTCTCACTAGCTACCTTTACATGCAGCCTGATAATCCGTTAATAATCTGACTAATAGCTCAATTGGAATACAACACGTCCATGTAAACACCTCAAATCGGAATAGACTAATCCGATTGAGGCCAATCAGAATACAGTCCTCTAATAATCTGTTAAATATTAGAATAATTTCCGTGTAAACGCCTGAATCCGATTACATTCCCTATCGGAAGGTGTAAGAACGTTCTGCGCATGCGTGGCGCGTCATAGCGAAAGGTTTATACCGTTCAGCATGGCGGAGCTGAAGCTGCTCTGCAGAGGAGACGAGGTTCATACTCTGAGCTTTAAAAGACGGCGGTGGGACGGACGGCCAGCTTATGTGTCTCAGAGCACAATGTCTTCCTTTATAAGTGCATTTTTCTGAGTCTGACGTCAGTTTAAAGCCATTAAAAACTCATCTCACGCCGACTGGACCTCACGTGATGTTCGCTGTCATGGTAACGATCACTCTCAGCGCTGCTCCACGCATGCGCGTCATTCTGCATCGGATTACTTGTAGTGGGCACATAAACGAAGATTTTCATCAGATTGTTGAGCAGACTGAGCATAAACACCTCAGTCTGAATCTGTAATCCGATTGTATTCAATCAGACTGGCAAAAATCTTTGCATGTAAACACAGCCACTGACTAGATTCAGCTCTGCGCCGATAGTCGGTTGCTAGGTAACAGACACGACAGTTGATCGTCGACTTATCTCGAGTAAGTTAAGACTCCCTAAGTTGAGATAAGAAAATATGCTGTAAACTAAGATTCTTAAATTAAGATTAGATTTGCTTTTGTAATAGGAATTGGTGGAAAATCCTATCTTGACTCATCAAATCTTAAGACAAAAAGATGCAAAGTTTCTCTAGTACGGCCCCAGGTTTTTGCGAAGATCATCTAAATTCAATCTGCAATATTTGCCTCACAAAGCTTGGTACTAAGAGGAGTAATTTCATAGTCCCAAAAGACAAAGGTTTACGCTACATCCTTGCACGGTTACAAAAATAGAGTATGTTACAAGTGACTGAGGAACAAATCCAATTCAAGTCTCTAAAGCTCTTAGGCCATCATGATGACTAGGAACACGTGCACTGCCTAAGCAGCTCTGAATTTAAGGCACAGGACAAAATACAAGTCACAAACGGATATTCAAAAATCATAGTTCATCGATTTAATGTTTTAATGGCAGAAAGGGAATGGGCGAGAAATGAACTTGCCTGCTTTTAATTCATCACTGGTCAGGACATGCTTGAAATCTAAACATACAGCATGAAACAAGTCTAAAAACATGGGACATGAATACTCAACTACAACAGTACCAACTTGTTATTAACTAGTTTATTGAATTGCCACATAGGCTAGTTACTGGATACATACATACACATACACTGCAATTAAACTGACACAGAGTTTGTTCTTGTTTTCCCCCCAATACTATAGTCCGTTAACATAGTGTTTTCTAATTCACTCAGTGATGAGGCACAGATATATTTAAGTTTGTGACCAGCTTCAAGAGCATGGCCAACATAAGAGTCAACACCACTGAACTTGCCTACAAAGCCAGGTCTAGATCCTGACACCCAGGTGCTTTTCCCATGCAAATTTCAACCCGTGAGTGCGACTTAAGTATACACATGGGCTTTAGGCAGTTAGTTCAGGACTAGGGCATGCCTCACTAATACATGTTGAGCAAATCCTGACCTGGCATGCATGTAATTTTTGTCTAGCTCTGCTCTTATACTGGGGTATTACAACTGTTTACATAAGTGATTTAGCGTTATCACTGATAGGTTGGCCAAGTTGTAGATACCATTTGGCAACAAGTGCATGAGAAGTGAGTAAAGTAGGGCTGCACAATACATTGTTAATCGTTATCACAATATTGGTCTTGCAATGCTGTCACATAACCAACAAACCGCTGTAGAGGTTCATCAATATGCTCAAGCAGTTGCAAGTTATAATGTAGTTGCAATATGTAGCATATAACTAGTGTATCAGTATAATATATTGTCCATATCGTGCAGCCCTAGTGTAAACTGTCTAAGCAGAACTTAAGCAGTCTGTGTCAGGATCTTCCCTTTAAACCTCAGCAAACTGAGAGACACATAAGGCCTCTATGTAATCTATCTGTTCCTCTCTAAGGCTACTTAATATTCCAGCTAAGCTGTAGTCACCTTAAACCTCTCCTCCAACCACTCCCTCACTCTCTCGCTGGATCTCCATGTAATTTTGCGCGGTGGTCTTGCCGTGCTGTTCCTTCAGGTGGCGCCGCAGGGCGGGCTTGTGGGCGAAGCAGACGTGGCAGAAGGCGCAGACGTGCGGCCGCTCGCCGCTGTGCATGTTCATGTGATCGCACAGCGTGGACTTCTGCGTGAAGGTCTTGTGGCACAGGGGGCAGGTGTGGAGTTTGGACGTGCGGTGGACCACCATGTGGCGGCTGAGGTTGCTGGAGTGGCTGAAGTGCTTGCCGCAGCACGGGCAGACGTACAGCAGGTGAGTGGAGCGTGAGTGGACGGCCAGGTCCTGCACTGAAGAGAAGGCTAGGCCACAGTGCTCACATGCTACTGTCCCTGTGACACAAGATGTAGACCCTACAACGGCTACGGAGTCGTCCCCCCTACCTTCCTCGTCTGTGGGTAACGGCACCACTCCTAAATCTTCATCAGCGCCAGAGCCATCCAGATTAAAGTGGGCTGGACCAGAGTCAGTGCCTGGTATGTTTCCAGGGCCTTCTGCCTGCTGGTACTCCACTGGTAGTGGACCATCTGTCATAGGTTGGGCCGACAGGTAATCTTGTCCGATATCGGCCCCGAAATTACCCATTATCTCTTCAGAGGTGGGAAAGCGCCAAGCTTGTTGAAAGTTACCCATAGGCCTCCGCTCATGGAAAGTGTAGCGCCTCCTGTGCTTGAAGCCCCGCCCCCTGCCTCTCCTCGGCTCACCATATCTCCGCCTCCAGTAGCGGACTCCAGCCCTCTGGCTGCTACCTGCAGCTCCACCTTCCTCCCTGCTCTGCTCCTCACCACGTGTCGGCACTCCCATCACCTCCATTGCATCTCCAACCTGTTCATGGACATCAGCATTATCTTCTGGGTCTTGGTGGTCATCCTTGATGTGAACCTGAAATACGCTGAAGTCATTTCTCACCTCGTCCTCTTGAATACATCCAGAGGGATCTGGGGCTCTAACCTGTAACACAGTGAAATATTTTTGGCAACTATTTATTAAGAACTGGATACACAAAGCTAATGTTTCTGCTGATTTAAAGAGAAATACTGATTTCCGCTTCTGAGTGGCACTCAGAAGTGGAACTGAGTGAATTTGTCATCATACAATGCAGATATGATCACACACATCAGTTTTGTGGAAGTTCATGATTAGTCTTATGCAAATGTAAAACTGCTTACTGTAACAGTACGTGTCCACTTACAACTTCACTGTGCCATATCCTATTCATTGGAGTGCATGACAGATACAGCGTAGCGAAATCTGCCTCGTCATGTGGCAAAGGTTCATCAGAGTTTTACTTTATTTGGCCGTTTAAGACAGTGGACTGGTCATGGCCACAAGTGACAAACATTAAACTCTCTCTGAAGTTTATAAGTCTGCATGTTCTCACTGTAAGCTTTTGCGTAAGCTTAAATTAAAATAAGAAAAAGCAAGCAGACCGTTTACTGCTCTAGATACTTTATGTTCAATGTGTTTACTTGTTCTTTTCCTTCACTTCTCTAACAACACAGAAGCGACCATACAGCAAAAGCAAGCGGAGTAACGGCATGACGGAATGCAGTGACAAAAAGTGCAAGTGGAAAATGAACACTAATCTCCTGCTTCTCACCAGGGACGGTCACAGAGTGCTAATGACCTTTAAATCTACTGCGTTGTTCAAAATTGTATACCTTCATTTCATCACTTATTCCTGAACAATATTTTTTGGACACCTTCTTTTAAATTACAAACTGAAAGTGAGTGTGGCTTAAACCAGTAATCAGCTGCTGGAAGTGGGTATAACTGTCTGTAATGGATTTCTGATCAATCAAGAAATGTTCATAACATGCATACACAACATAATTTAGCCAATCACCAGTCTAGATTTTGGAACAAGCATACCTATTGGTTTATGGGCCAAAACTGACTGTTCAGGTATGTAAAATCTATCTATACTGAACGACAGCATTTTTTGATGCTCAATAGTACTATGAAGTAATTCAATTGGTACCTCAAAGTTATTGAATTTTGATACCCAGCCCTAATTCCTGGATCACACTTTGTTCTGACAAGATCATCAAGGTATGGTTTACATTCCAAGTATGGCACATACCTGTCGAATGGACAAGTCCTCATCATCTTCGTGCTGGACACCAGGGCCTTCCACATCAGTGGGCTGGGGATCCTCCTCTGAGCTGTGAGGCTGCAGGGATGACGTGTGATCAGAAGTAGCTGATGCACTTCCACTGACGATCACCGGTATGGACTGGGAATCCTCTGCTTTCATCTGAGAATAGTCATGGAGAGACAGTGACAAGGGAAAAAAAGGCCGAAGAATGGAAAAAGAACATTTAATTCTTTGCACGGTATTACAGAAAACTTGATTATTTTTTATTATCTATAACATCTATAATTTCATTAAACAACTAACCGAACTAATGTCTTCTGCTATTTTCTTTCATTTTGCCTCATCACACCATCGGCATCATTGAGCAGCTCTCATTACTCTAACATATTTCTGTCCTCCAACCCATGACCAGAACAATAGGACTGATCAAAGCCTACCATCTTTAGGGATGTATTAATTAATTCTTGAAAAGCTCTTGAAAGAACAGAGGATGGTGTGCTTGAGGCAGCTTTTTAATGTAGTGAGTGATGTAAGGCTATGGTAAAAAATTCTCTATTCCCACTCAGTGTAGTCACTGATCGTTTACTTTAAGTAATAGGTTGGAACAGTGAAAGCTCACTAGTGACAAAACTCAGTAAAACTGCTGATGAGGTTGGATATCATCGTGGATTTTTAACCCTTGCTGTTTACATCCAACTCTAGTGATTACAAGTGGGCAGCAAGACGTCTAGCTGTTTACACCTGGCATTTCCATGTGTCTGGAATGTGTCTGGAGCAGGCACGTCAAACTGGTGACCTTTGGGTCAAAGTGCTATGGAGACTAGCATTTACCCTCATCTAACATTCTGAATTCAGCTCCTGAAGTCTTTGCTAATTAGCTGATGAGCTGAATCAGGTGTGTTAAATGACGCAGTGAGCTGAAGTCGGTGGTGTTTTGGCCTGCGAGGACTGGAGTCCAACATAATGTGGTATAGCGTGACCACCTATGATCGAATTCCTTAACTGGAGATGAAGTACCACACATATTTGGCACATCTGTCGCTACGTTTGTTGCCAGACAAAATTGAGCCACAAGACCTTGTTCATGCACATATATGGGCTGTTACAAATGGATAGATTGAACTGATTGCATACCCAACAAGAAGGGAGACGGAGGACGAAGTTACGCAGCTGCTTTTACCTCTGCTGTGATGACTTGGCTGACCTCTCATTACTGTCAGGGATGCTTTACTGTTCATGCTACAAATTCTGCGTGCCTGTTTGCATCCATGACCACCAACCATTCAGTCCATCTACTGCATTGTTGTTCACTTATGATCAGATCACCCAAAACACACGTAAATGCCAAGTGTAACAAGGCCTTAGAATGTGTTACCATATTGTAGCAGCCCTCATGGAAACTTAAAAACTACACAGAATACAGTACAGAAGTGTAAAGTGGAGCACACTCACTCCTAGTGGATTGTCGTTCTTAGGCTGCAGGTACCGGCTCAGGGCGCCCCTGCATTTCTCCACCACATGCTCCATTTGGAGGTAGCTGGCTGCAGTCAGGTAATTTACAATCTCTTTGGCACTAAACTGCAGAATCCCTGTGTAACAGGACTGCAGGAGCTCCCGCATCACTGTCGAGCTGTGCAACACTGACACCTGCTGAAAAGATCAGAGGCTTTTACAAACAAGGACAGCCAGGAAGAAACTTTGTTGCTGTAAAAGGTTTTGCATTTCTAATGCGCCCATTAGATATTTTTCCTCTGATGTCCTCTTATCACATGTATTGGGTTTGTGTACCAAAAAGTCCTGATTCGTTTACACCTTCTCTTTATCCTTTGGAATTAACCAGGCCGTTTTTTTGTTACTGTAGCTTTAAGGCTGACATACATTCTCATACAAAAACTTTAACACCCCTAGACAAATTACATTTTGTTGATTTTCTAAGTAAAATAAGTTAATACATCTTCTACATGAAAAACTCAAATGTAGTATTTTCCTGCAAATGTTAGTGCACAATGTCTATTTGCTGAGGTTAACATTGAAAAAAAAAAAAACAGAAAATAAAAAATGTTCCATAAACATTCCATAAATTCACTATTTGGGCCCTTTAATGCAATAGATAAAAAATAATCAGTTGTGAACAGCAAAACTCAAAACCTAATCAAGAGAATATCTCTCTGAGATCTTATACCCAGAAGTGGAAACTTCTCGTACATTTCACTAGCTGGCTGGCATCTTACTGGACACTTAACCTTCATTAAGTCTCTTAATGTTAGCACGCATCTTGTGGGTGGGTACCTGCAACTGCGCAGAGGGGTTCAGCAGAAACTGGTCCCTGAGAAAGGCGGAGCAGGCGGCTAGCACCACTTTATGACCACAGAACATCCTCTTGCCTCCAGCCATGATGGTGATATCACAGAAGTGCAGCTGCTCCCGTAGAGAGTTCATGTTCCTGAGGGCAACGTCGCCATGCCCAGGTAAACGGAAACACACAATATCCATCTCTGTAGGGCAGGAAAGGAAGTCAGGAACAAACTCCAGCAGCACTGGTGTTTTTAATACCATAGTCATGACAATTGTAATAACAAACAATATGGTTTTAACAACAGTATTCAGTGGCTTCATCACAGTACTAGACACCAATCACTCTTAACCGATGAAGTGAATAACATCTAGTTATCCAGTATCAACGGCACATGTCAAGGACTGAAATGTATCAGACGGTACGCAAACAGTCGGATATTATAGCTTATGAGTTGGAAGCTGGAAAACCAAGGTAGGTATAAAGACCACAGCAACTTTGAAAAGAACCAAACTGTTATGGCCAGACGACGAAGCATCTCCGAAACTGCAAAGCTTGTGGGGTGCTCCTGGTCAGCAGTGGTGACTACTTATCGGCAATAATAACCAGCCCTTACTCAAATGACAATATGTGGTCTTAGCTGTGCAGTTCTTGCTATGAGGCAGTAGAGTGATTGAGTATGACTAGATGTTCATCTTTACAGCGTCATAGTTTTTAAAAGAAAAAAAAAAACATCAGTTCAGCATCTCCTAACAGTTAAAAGGGCAACATGAAAAATGTAACCACTGCCATCGCTACAGCTGCTGTGAACATGCCAATTCACAACATACAGTGATGCCACAGCAGCCTCTAGAGATTTTCCATTTAAAAGATTAGGGAAACCCCCTTGTGATGAGGTACAGTATCTTAAAGGCTGGGGAACTTTGAGAGGAAAAAAAAGTACAAGCACTTGAACAAAATACTGAAGAACACTGATGGACGAACATGCAGAAAGGCCATAAAACTGAAAGTTTTAGGCTAGAATGACCCTTACCCTCATCTAATACTCTGAATTCAGGTCATGAAGGCTTTGCAAATGAGTGGAATGTGTTTAATGGGGTAGTGTGTCGAAGCCTGCAGTGCTCTGGCCCACGTGGACTGGAGCCTGACCTGGCTCAGTGTGATCTCTCTAAATGACATGATAATACTGTGAAATATGATGGTGATATGACAAATTACGGCAGTAATTCCTAGCAGCATTTTGGTTTAAAATCAACTTGACCCCTGCTTTGGACAGTTATTGAAAATACTTATTGAGGTAGAGATTAAAATGAAAATGAAATCAACATTAATTTAGTAAGGTTTTGAGTGGCTGGGTTCCAAAGCACGCAGTGAAATACTGACAGTTTAGGCATAGTTGGTTAGCTAGTGTTTTTTTTAACAGTTCTTATGAAGAAATGATAACTGAACTCATGAATAATGAGACTTAATTATATATATATTGTTGCTGTCGGAAGAAAACTTGTATCTCCGTTTTTGGCATTTTTCAGTTTTTGACATAATTTGAAAGTATGTTACTCTTTACATTACAAAATTCTGGTTGCATTGACTTACATTGAAAGTGAAGTATGTTTTTTCCTTCTCCTATATATAAAAATGTCGCTGCTTTCGGAAGAAAACATTGTATCTCCAAAACAGTAGCTTAGATATCTATCTATCTCCACTCCCCAGTACTGAACATTTTTTTTATTAACTATTTGTTTGTTGTTATAATTTTATTATACATTTTTATTAATAACATAATAAAACTCACTTGACACAATGGCATCATCCCCAGGGGGTTGGGATGCCTGCACCCGCCACAAGTGTCCTTAACAGCAACTCAATCTCTAACTGAATACTCAAGTCACCTGTCTTCAGCGCCAGAGCATTTCACATGCAGGTTGAGAAAATTTACATTATCATTAATTTCACATTTTATACCATTAACTTTTGAAATGTCAGGGTAACAGTGACAGCAGTGAATTTATAACAATAACACATCGTTTTCTGCTAGAAGTGAGGAGGAAGAGAAGAGAAAGAGGTAGCGGTGGTACTGGGACTGCTTCTGCAGCTGGGGGTTGTCCTGGATGTCACAGGTCTTTTTTGGTGCTCCAGCGGTGGAGGCCTCAGTGGTCTAGGCCCCTATGCCACAGCAGCATCTCATACTTCTCTCCAGTGATGTCCCAGGCCTCAACAAAGACTCTCCTAATGGGACTGGGAGGGGCTAAGCGTCCTGGAGTGGGTGATGGGAGAATACAGAGACCCTTATAGTGTTGTAAAGTCCTCCTTGAGTGCAAGGGCTTCTGGGAAAATGTTTTGTGCAAATAATCAATGGTGGGATGTTCTCCCCAGCTGCACTGAAGCAGGCCAATACAGTCATGTGGTCTTGAGTGCCAGGGGCCTGCTGGTATGCTTGTGAGTACCTTGTATCTACTGTCATCCATCTGGAAAACACTCATCACAATTATAAACTTGCAATAGCTGGTCCCTCAGTGTAGATGTCAGCAGGCTAAGCTACCTCTCCACTATGTCCGTGCTAGCACACGCTGCCATGGTCAATGCCGTCAGGGCTCCATATGCTTAGCCCATCCGCATGCCTCCTTCTAAAACATCTAACATCTAACACAGCAGTGGCACTGGGGTTCCTCTTTATCCACACTTCACTGGGTACGCCTGCAGCTGCGTCTCAGTGAGCAGGAACCTATGCTGTGCACAGTGTATGCAGTGCTGCACTAGAGCCCTTTCATCCTCACTTTCCCACCCACTCAGTCCTCCAAAGTGTTATGGGGGACGCTGAAGAGCTTGGCTGCATTGTATAGAGCCATACCAACAGAAACCTCCTCTACCTCCCAAATTTTTCTCTTTGCCATTTTTCTGCAAAAAGTTGTATTTCTAGCTTCTGTGCGTTTTCTACTTTTTAAATCCTATGACAATTATTATTATTATTAGCAACAGCAGCATTATTATGTAAAGTTAGATGTTATTTGTAGTAGGAGTAGTAGAAGTATTACTACTATGTCTGTAATGTGTGTTTATTCACATTGCTTTGCCTGTTTGTGGAGTCCAGTTCTTTGAGTGTTTGATTCTACCAGCCAAATGCGTTTCCACATCACTCTCACCAGACTCAATGGTTTACAAGATTGTGTTTGTCCTCTGTGGGCACCCTTTCTCAGTATATGTAACAATACAAGAGTCAATTTAAGGGAAGCCAGGCCATTTCCTATTTCTTTCTTTATTAGAAACATGACTGCAAAACGGTAGAGGGCACCCACAACTGACTGAATGAGGATGAAAGAAGCTAAACACACACACACACACACACACAAAAAAAAATAAAATTCAACTTGTTTTTAAACCACTTGCATGGGACTCACAATTCTGGAAAGTGGTATAAGGGAAAAAATTAATGAAAGAAAAAAGTTTTCTGATTTTCTAGAGCAAATGTTCTAGATAATACAAGGTGAGCATTACTGTTGCCGAGGTCTGAGCGGTTGGCGTTACCGTTGCCGAGGTCTGACCGGTTGGCGTTACCGTTGCCGAGGTCTGAGCGGTTGGCGTTACCGTTGCCGAGGTCTG
Source organism: Pygocentrus nattereri (assembly GCF_015220715.1). Taxonomy (NCBI): domain Eukaryota; kingdom Metazoa; phylum Chordata; class Actinopteri; order Characiformes; family Serrasalmidae; genus Pygocentrus; species Pygocentrus nattereri. The sequence goes on along the minus strand of NC_051237.1, from coordinate 21,172,439 downwards.
AGCGGTTGGCGTTACCGTTGCCGAGAGCTGACCGGTTGGCGTTACCGTTGCCGAGAGCTGACCGGTTGGCGTTACCGTTGCCGAGAGCTGACCGGTTGGCGTTACCGTTGCCGAGAGCTGACCGGTTGGCGTTACCGTTAACAAGGGCTGACCGGTTGGCATTACTGTTAATGAGGGCTGATTGGTTGATGAGCTTATCAGCTCACTGGCAATTCTGGCTTTGCATTAAATATTTCTCTCTTTAATACAGAGAGAAATATTTGTTGTGAAATGGAAAAGTGTTGTGTTCCGAGCAGTTTTGTACATGCAGTGTTACATATTTAGCAATACTTAAACACTGTTTACAAGTATGAAAAAATAAAGTTGAGGCTAAATACTCTACTAAGGCGGGAGCTTACATTTAGTGAATTCCTTCACAAAGCAGCTGGTGAAAAGAGAAATAGAGAAATACGCTATATGTGGAAGTGGCTAAAATTTGGGGACATTTCTGCTGATTATATACATACTGCTGATTATTTCAACAACCAATTTAAATGGCAAGAAAATTGAAATAAAAGAAGCTGACAACAGCCATAAAAGCGCAAGCAACATTTACAATGATTTAAATGCTTACTGGTAGTGAAAGGATCCCTCTGAGCAGAGACAGCTGATCAAATACACCAACACATTTAGAATCTAGATTTAAAACATGTTCTTAAACATTAACGTTAAAAATGATCGTCATAAAAATCGGCAATTAATGTAAATAGCCTGGCTGAACCCAATGTGGCATCTATGCATGTAAAATCCATAGGTGTGACACTACATAGTCTGTGTCACTGAAAATGACTATAACTTTCCATTCCAAGAACCAGAAAGTTTGACCATATTAGCCCAATTTGATCAGTCCTACACCTGGTTACCAGTGAAATTTGATTATAAAATTCTATTACTGACCTATAAAGCTCTAAACTGACTCGCCCCTCAGTACCTGAGTGAACTTCTCTCCTACTATGAACCATCACGCCTACTTAGATCACAAGGTGCTGGCTTACTATTAGTGCCTAGAATTAATAAAGCTACATCAGGGGGAGAGCTTTCTCATACAAAGCCCCCCAGCTCTGGAATAATCTTCCTGTTAATGTTCGGGCTCACAGAGACACAACCTCAGTCTTTAAGTCTAAACTAAAAACTTACTTGTTTAGTCGAGCCTTTGGTGATTAGTCTTCCCTGTCAGATCTAGACCTGCTGGAGTCTCTGCTGCTCTGTAATCTGTGGTCAGTCACTCATTACAGAACTGACTGTGTTTTTCTTTCCTTTCTTTGCCGAGTTTAACAGCCGCCCATCCTGTGCGTCTGATGCTGCTGCCTCTTCTGCCTTGATTGAGTGCCACTGCTCATCAGCCTTCTGGACCGGCTTGACCACCACTAAGCTTCCTGCTGTATAACGCTGTGCAGTCCTCACCTCAGATGCTGCCGCCGCTGCATATTCCTAAACTAATCAAATTAACCAGTGCCCACCTGTTTTTCCTGGACGTTGTGTAAAAGATAAAACAGAATACGATGATTTGCAAATCCTTTTCAACCTATATTCAATTGAATACACTACAAAGACAAGATATTTAATGTTCAAATGGATAAACTTTATTGTTTTTTGCAAATATTCACTCATTTTTCATTTGATGCCTGCAACACGTTCCAAAGAAGTTGGGACAGGGGCAACAAAAGACTGGGAAAGTTGAGGAATGCTCAAAAAACACCTGTTTGGAACATTCCACAGGTGAACAGGTTAATTGGAAACAGGTGAGTGTCATGACTGGGTATAAAGGGAGCATCCCAGAAAGGCTCAGTCGTTCACAAGCCAGGCTGGGGCGAGGTTGTGAACAACTGTGTGAGCAAATAGTCCAACAGTTTAAAAACAACGTTTCTCAATGTGCATTTCATCATCTACAGTCCATAATATCATCAGAAGATTCAGAGAATCTGGAGAAATCTCTGCAAGTAAGCAGCAAGGCAGAAAACCAACATTGAATGCCCGTGACCTTCGATCCCTCAAGCGGCACTACATTAAAAACCGGCATTCAGTAACGGATATTCCCATATGGACTCAGGAACACTTCAGAAAACCACTGTCAGTGAACTCAGTTCGTCGCTCCATCTACAAGTGCAAGTTAAAACTCTGCCATGCAAAGCGAAAGCCACATATCAACAACACCCAGAAACGCCGCCGGCTTCTCTGGGCCCGAGTTCATCTGAGATGGACTGACACAAAGTGGAAAAGTGTCCTGTGGTCTGACGAGTCCACATTTCAAATTGTTTTTGGAAATCGTGGACGTTGTGTCCTCTGGACCAAAGAGGAAAAGGACTGTCTGGATTGTCATCAGCGCAAAGTTCAAAAGCCAGCATCTCTGATGGTGTGGGGGTGTGTTAGTGCCCATGGCAGGGGTAACTTGCACATCTGTGAAGGCCCCATTAATGCTGAAAGGTACATACAGGTTTTGGAGCAACATCTGCTGCCATCCAAGCAACATCTTTTTCAGGGACGTCCTGCTTATTTCAGCAAGACGATGCCAAGCCACATTCTGCACGTGTTACAACAGCAAGGCTTTGTAGTAAAAGAGTGCGGGTACTAGACTGGCCTACCTGCAGTCCAGACCGTCTCCCATTAAAAATGTGTGGCGCATTACGAAGCGCAAAATACGACAGCGGAGACCCCGGACTGTTGAACAACTGAAGTTGTACATCAAGCAAGAATGGGAAAGAATTCCACCTACAAAGCTTCAACAATTAGTGTCCTCAGTTCCCAAATGCTTTTTGAGTGTTGTTAACAGGAAAGGTGATGTAACACAGTGGTAAACACGCCCCTGTCCCAACTTCTATGGAACGTGTTGCAGGCATCAAATTCAAAATGATTGAATATTTGCAAAAAGCAATAAAGTTTATCCGTTTGAACATTAAATATCTTGTCTTTGCAGTGTATTCAATTGAATATAGGTTGAAAAGGATTTGCAAATCATCGTATTCTGTTTTTATTTATGTTTTACACAACGTCCCAACTTCACTGGAATTGGGGTTGTACTATAATACTTCGTATTAACAATGTTTGCTGTCTGGAGTTCTATCTTGCCACTGTCACCACTGGCGACGCTCATGAGGGCTCGGACCTCGGACTTTCTTTCTGTAATACTGATTGTTCTGTAAAGCTGCTTTGTGACAACACCCGTTATAAAAAGTGCTATATAAACAAACTTCGCTTGCTTGCTTGCATTTTACGGTTACTGTTAGAGGTGTGTGATGTGGCAAAAATATTACATTGTGATATTTAAGAAAATTTCATGATAATCGATGTAACAGTATTTTTTCAGACATGCGATGTTAGAACAGAGAAAAAAATAAACAGCAGTGCCACATTAAAACAATACTATAAAAAACGATTCATTTTATTAAATATTTTGCATACTGTGATGAACCAAAACCAGTTAAATGGGACTAAAACGGCCCTCTCTTTAAAATGAGACAGGCAGTTGGTCAGGTTAAGTACTGAGGACATCCACGATGTGTTTAGAAAAGCATACTGTGTTGTGACATAATTTGTCATGATAACAACACACAGCTCAAGTTACTGTGATATATTTACTCAGCTTTAAATCTCTTATTGCAGTATTACGACACACAAAATGCTTTTCTGAGCACATCCTAAACAAACACTGAACAAGACTGAACGAGTGCACGTTTCACTGCAAACAACCAGTTCTGTTTTACTGGCTTGGTCCTGCTTCACTAGATTGGGAGCCGAATTGTATGTGAAAAACTGAGTAAACATTTGCTGGTATTCAGTTTCTGAAGGCTGTTTTTAAAAGCAGCACCATTCGTGCATCATATCTGTGTTTCCATGCGGTGAGAAAGATGAATGCATTAAAGCTGCAAGTGAGGCCGACACCGCTCCGCCATTCTAGCGGTAAGTCCACAAAACCCCACGACTGGAAAAAAATAAAACCATACGAATCCCAACTAAGCTCCTTATTCGCCATCCTGTTGTACGAATTTACTCGTTCCACCTTAAGCGGTGCAGCAGTTACATTCACACTGCACCGTTTAAGGTGGAACGGGACAACTCGAACAAGAAGCTAGCGGAGAAGCAGCGGACTTCGGTCCTCGTTAAGGCAGGTAGCTGTTAGCGTTCCTCGCTGAATGGCTCTAAGGCCGCAGCGCAGCGCCAGACTGAAAGACAGAAACCCGGCGGGGGTTCAATTTCCCACGCGATAGAAACGGCGCATCACACGGGCCGTTATATTCACGCAGAAACAGTAACTGGTGGCTGTTGTTAGCATGTGTGCTAACGGCATTACCTATTGTCTCCGTTAGCGCTAATGCTAACCGCGCCTGGAATCGATGTTTAATGAACGTTAGCGCTGCTGGAGATCCTCTCACCACGCAGTCTGGTCTTAGACTTACCTCTAACGCTGCGGCGACTGATCTCTCCAACCCTGAAACCAAAAACAACCGCTTTATCAGAGCTCAATTAACTTCACGCCGCTACTGTTTACTTCCCCATTACAGTTACCTCGACTACGGCGGCCGGCTCGAGACCCTCTGACGTAAGGCCGGGCGCGTTTGAAAATACTGAAATCCTGAAAAACGGACTTTTTAACCGAGTGAACGGAGGACTGCACGGAGCCCCGCTGATGACATCCTGTAGAAAGAAAAAAAAAATGCGTGGGAACGACTTAGTAAGGCGTGGGAATGAGATGATTAAGTGGTGGCCATGACTTAGCGAGGCGTGGGAACGAGATCACGGCTTACTAAGTTCGTGGGCACGCATTAGGATCTCGTTCCCATGCATTATTTTTATTTCTCCAGGATGTCATCAGGGGCCGTTCCCACGCCTTACTAGGTCGTGGCCACGCCTTATTTTTTATTAATACAGGATGTCATCAGTCGGGCTCTGTAGAACTGAGAGGCCATGGGGGTTGCTAGAATTTCACAAGATAAATAAAATAAAAATCAAATAAAAAATTTTAAAAAATAATAATTGTAGACTAGACATAGTAACAATCATTCAATGATGCAAATGGTTCTGTGAGTGTTCATTGTTCCATATAGAACCGTTTTCTTTACTAAAGAACTCTTAAAGAAGCTTTTTTAAGAGCAGTTTTGCGACATGTGTGTGTGCGATTTTGTGTACTAGGCAAAATGCTCCTTCGGTTTTCCCAACGCCATGAAAATTTTCCAAAAGCTCCAACAAATCCTGAGCTGTCCAATTCCATCAAATTTATTTGTGTAGTGCGTTTTACAGCTGCCATTGTTAAAAAGCAGTCTTGCAAAAATCAAAAGGTCTGAGGCCCTAGTATGCAAACTGAGGGCAACTGTGGTAAGAAAAAACCCCTAAGAACAAGAGGAAGAAACCTTAGGAGGAACCAAGACTGAAAAGGGGAACCCATCCTTATCTGGTTAACGCCAGATTGCCAAACAATAACACAACAAAAGCAGTAAGAGTTCTGAGAGTTGAAAAGGAGAAGACTGATTAACACACAATAATAATTAATGGAAAAATAAGTGAGCCTGATCAAAGGGCAGAAATGTTTAGATTACCAAAGACTACCAGAACATATTTAAAAAATAAGAATGTGAATAAAGTCCACGATTTCTGTGAGGACATGTAAGGATGAACAGTTAAGCTGAGTGTAGCCTGAGGCAGGCGTACGATGTCTTAGAAGACTAAAGTCTAACTGTGACCATCTTGAAACCACCTTTCATTTCTAATTCACAGTCAAAACAGTCAGCGCAGATGTTTTTTTCAGAGGATATTTCAGAATAGATTGGAATAATCCACTTGCTGGAGGAAAAATCACAAAAAATGTCCTGATCATTGAAAAACAGGGTAGGAGGCGGCGAACAAAGTATGCAGAGAAACCGAAGAGAAAATCCTGTAGAGTTACAATTTTGGAGTTTTTTTTCCTCAGACAGTGAATTTAAATAACTTCACATAAACATGTTATAATTCTTAAATTTTTTATATTTTATTGTCATTTTTGCACACTTTCAAAAAGGGTATAACATTAATGCATAAAAGTACAGCAGAAAAGTTGCCCTTTAGGCTACCGTGGGAGAATCCACCCAAATCCTAAAACTGCGAGAACTTCAGTGCGAAAGGGCAACTTCACAGACACCACACAGAGCAGTAACGTTGGGACAGGCGAAACCGTATAAAGGTGGGTTTTTTTTTTGCTAAGAATTCTCAGTGAGAAAAAAAATCTGAATTGATTTATTATGATTCATATCATTAAAGAACCACAACGTCAGAAACAAAGAACAAAGATTTCACAAGATTACAAATTATGCCTCTTAGATGAGAATTAACAATATCTGCTTAACAACTGTTATTAAGTCCTTGAACCCACTGCCACTTTGTGAAGACTAACGGACACTTCTAATGATGCCACGGTTGGTTTTGAACAGACGTGGAGACTGAACCAAGAACGTGTGCCGACTGGAGAACTGACCCTACCCGCTTGTCCAGACTGCACATACAGTAATCAAACATCTTATTACAAAGTTGAGGCCTACACCACCTCTCTAAAATAATCAAGAAATTGAGTTCACTTTCAGGAGAACAGTGACAAGTTTGATCAGGTCCAAAAATACAAATACCACATTGCCATGTTCCTTTACATTCATCCTCACTGCACGGTGAAGTTCCCACCCCAGCTGCAAGCAGACATGTAAGAAAACTACATGCTTGTTTAGAGGAGCACTGCTCCCTTTTGCTTAAAGAGGAATTCTACTTATTTTCCAAAATGTCTGCATAATTCAATCGAAGAGACGTAAACATTGTCATTCGGAGTAGGTTTGATGTGAAATGAGCTTTTATGTATAAAACGCTGATGCTGGTAAAATAGTGGTAAATCAGTAAAAATCTGATTTGTTTGGCCACTATTTTGCCTTACAGTGTCCAGCATGTGCCTCTCCACCAAGAATACATTTAAAAAATATGTTTTACACCATAATCCTCTCAAAACTACCTTTAAAACAATGTCTCAGGGCTCAGGCAGCAAATTCATAAGCATTTCATGCAATAACTGTCATTAAACACTTCAGTCGTCCGGTTCCTATCACCAACACTGTGAATAATTCTGACTTGTCTATAATGCACTACTGTACAACAAGCCTGAAAGAATTCGTTTATATCCTAATCGCATAATTATGCAGAAATTGTGGGAATTTTTTTTTGTGCAGAACTCTCCTTTATCCCAGTAAGATGATCAGGTGCCGATTTTGATATTGTGAACTATACAGTACAGTACATAATTACAATATGATATTCAGAACAGACGTAAAATCTTTATTTATTCCAATGTACAATTTATAAATCACACCTTCGGAGCTTTGTAAGCAGCTGTGCTACCAATGCATCTGACCAACTGGCTATCGTTCTCACTGTGCAGTTTTCTAGCAGAGAAAGTGTTAAAAAGCTCTACTTTGATGAGCTTTATTAAAAAGTGACCAAACTAAAATAAGTCCGCCATAGTAACTTTGAGTGTCCAGTATATTTGTGTGCATGTGCTTGCATTATTTCATCAAAACAGAGAGAAGACAAGAAAAAAAAAAACACTGAGTTCTTACCACTCTAGTCCCAAACCACCTTTAGATTCTTTAAATTACGCCTTCATAGTCAATTTTAAGAAGCCTTATTAAACAGAATTTAATAGAAATTCTTTCTCCACCATCGCCCCCCAAGTAATCATTAAAACCTACATTCCAGGATGAAGTTACTTGCCAAATATGCTTCCATATCACTAAATAGCAATTACAGAAAAGCGCAAAGGACAGGAAATCTGTAACATGACACGCAGTCAGACCTCAGCATCAACCATTTATATCATGAAGTGCAAATCTGCTCTCAGTATTCTACTGGCAATCGAAGAATAACACTGCAACCACAAAGAACAAACGATTAGGGAATGCGCTCATGCTCCTGGAATCTCTTTTAGTGTTGTGGTCCACGAATGGAAATCATTAGTAAAGTGCTGATGAAATTCACGTAAACCATTACCAAAACAGTGCGTTAAAAGCCTCCGCCCTTTCTCAGCAGAGTCTCATAAAGTCTCATAGAGTCTCAAAAAAAAATCTGATTTACACAGCGTACACCTAATACAGTCAATCAGCCAGGACACGTGAAGTTTGCTTCTTTAGTTTTGCACTGGAGCTACAAGGCTAATATAATAAATGTCAGTAATGATTTCTTTTACAGTCCCTTTAGTTCTGTGTGTTAACCAGTACGAGATACAAGCTTCAAAGTTACTGTGTAGTTAGATTTAGCAAGGTAGTCTGACTAAATTACACTGAACAGGTTCTAGCATTAGTAAAATATCTCATTTAAATTTTTATTATTTATTTATTATTTCACTATGAAAATCACCCAAGTGTGTTTTTTGGTTTGCACACAACTGCACTATGCAAGACTCGTGTGTCTTTCTACTGCCTTTTTACCACATAACATCTAGCTGGTCCTTGATGTTTCCAAATTAATATCCCGTTTAAACCTGAAAATGAAATTTGCATTTATTTTCACAACAGCTAAAACCTGTTACACCCCCCCCCCTGTGTAATTGAGTTAGCCTGTCTATGTACGCCCATTTTACTCAAAAGAATTATCTAGTACTCTTCAAGTTTGTAGCTCACACTTATCCAGTTAATACTTAGAACCTGTCGATATTTCTAGGTAATTTCGTTAAATTTCCTTAAACTTAGCAACATAATCACCTAGCACTTTGGAGTTTGTACCGCACTCCTAGCTGGTTGATACCTGGAACTTGCAGGATTGTAAAAGAAAGTGTTACCGATGTCTAGGTCACTCACAAACTTTAAAATAGCCTTCCATTAGTCTCGTAGCTTAGCGCAAAGCTAACGAAGCAAACTTCAGATACTAAACAGGTCTTGCCCAATCGACTTTGATGTGCAATTCTGTAAATTAGATTTTTTTTGGTGAATCTCTCCTTTAACTGAAGAAAATGCCTGCCTACAAACATATCAGCAAATAAAATGTTAACCACATGAGAATTCACAGCACATAACTGGTAGAGCAGCTAACAGGAGAGATCTAGAATCAAGGTAGAGGTGCTATATTATGTGCTATTGGATAAAATCACATTTTAATGTTTGCCGAAGGGCCCCCATCCAATGCAGTGCAAAAAAAAAAAAATCTATGATCCCTCCTGATATGAGTGACATTCAGCATGTACGTTGACGATAACAATTCTCTGAAAGGAAAAACCTTCATTACACATGGACCAACATTTACACATCTAGGCAGCTGAATGCCAACCAAAATAACTTTGGTAACAATATTGCTCAGGAAATCTACTCTGCAATATTACGAAGAGGTTCACAATGAATTTACTGGCAAAGTACTGCTAGAACTACTGTGGTGCACAACTGACGACTCTACTGAAGTGCATACGCAACTGATGTGTGAACGATGTGCCTGGTTTCCTTACGGTTGGTCACTGTACCATTTGCTTCAGAAGGTTACGTCCTGCAGTGCAGGAGGGAGACTGCATATACATGGAGGTGGGGCAGGATGATTAAACGACTTCAGCGTAGGCGAGCTCCTGCTGGAAGGCCGCGGTCTACGGTACGAGAAGGACGGTGTGGAGAGCAGATCAGTACAGACTCCAAGCCTGATGCAGCTGGGAGGAGAAAGAAGAGGAGGAAGAGGAGGGAGAGAGAGAGGAGGAGTGCAGGGCTGCAGGACCGAGCTGCTTTCCACACACGCACAATCAATCCATCTTCTCCTTCTGCACCAGCTTCGGCGCGTCCACAAACTCCTTCCCGTTGAACAGGATGACTGCGGCCGTGACGGCGCTGGCTGTGCCCCAGAACAACACATACGCTAGTGTCTCTGTCCAGGTATCACCTGTGGGAAAAAAAGAGAGAGAGTGTTTAAATTTACCGTTTTTCGCCTTTGACTAAACGCAGTCGATCAGACAAGACATGTCCGTTGTCGGAAGTTTGCTTCTGTACTTTTGGATAGGAGCTACAAGGTTAATGTAACTAAAAAGCAATGGATGCCCAGGTCATCACCTCAAAATCACAGACTTGCTCAAGGATGGCACACTGGTACTTCAGGGGTGTAATGATTCAGATAATTCAAGTTCAATTTGATACAATACAGTGGTGTCGCAATTCAATTCATCTTTTGATGCGGCAACAATAGATAGTGGCTGAAAATGTGCCTTACATTATTAGTACCCCCATTATAAAAGTACAATATATGAACCGAAAGCTTATAATTCCTACAGTTCTCTCACTGCAGCCACAAGCTAATGCATACGCTTAAAGGTAACACTAACCATAAGCCAGGGGTGTGAAACTCAACCAGTACAAGAACCATATTAAAAAATATCACTAAATCTGTGGGCCAACAGAAAAAACATTATTATCATCATCATCATCATCATCATTTTTAATCAATGTTGTGCTATAACCCAAACTGGCCGTTGTTAATTTAAAATATGCAAAACTTTAACAGTAAAATTTAGACACTTGTAGACCTCAAAATATTACATGGATATTTGTAATATAAAAAACTTTAATGTCCCCAGGAGCACTGACTGGTGTGGAATTGCATAGAATCGTGTAGAATTGATGTGTAAGCCCTACCTCATAGACTGCTGTTGGGTAGGAGAACCAGAGCACACTTAAGTTGCAGTGCATGTTGGGGTCTGTAGTGCAGCGCACTATAAAAACTTATCAAAACACTTTTGTGGGCCAGTGAGGACTGTGTCAGGTCAGATCAGGCCCGCTGGCCTTGTTTGAGACACATGGGCCATAAGCTAACATTCAATCCAAATTCAAGCCGATATGCTGTATATGATCTATAAAATGGACCAAAGTTTGGAATGCCTTCTCTTTCGTGCTTGCCCAAAAACATTTCATTTTTTCTGGCCTAAGAGCAGCTAATCCGGGTCGATCAACTGTCGGCACAATGGCTAATATACCGCTGCTATTACAAATAAAGCTAAATCAGCTACAAACTGCCATCAGCTAGTCCACTGAAGCCCACCCTGCTTTACCAACTGTATTTTTGACTATATGTATTCATCTGTATTTACAAGAAGGTAATTCGTCATTTTGATTTTTTATTTGTAAAATCCGCTGACAAACAATGGACCAAAGTATTTAGTATAGCTAAAAACAGTAACAGCAGCCAGAAATCCAAGCCCTAAATGAGCAAATCACGCAGGACAGTGGCAAGAAAAAAAATCCCCAACAGCAAGAGGAAGAACCATGAGAGGAACCAAGACTAAAAAAGGGGAACCCATCCTCCTCTGGTCGACACCAGATAGCAGACAATAACAACAGTAACAGAAGTTGGGGTGCTTTCAGATGATAAGCGCTCAGTGGTTTGCACTGCGCTGCGAGTCTGGGGACGCAATGCCGCTTTGCTCAGCACTGGGTTTGAGTGGCGCTACGCAGATGGAAGACATGAACCCAGCACAGCGTATTTACATGCAGTTTTGGAAAACGTATTCAAGTTGAAAACAATAATCTGGTTTGGGCAATATGATGATATTTAGCATTATCATGATAAATTACAACACAATGCGTCACAATATGCTTCTTTGAGTATATCACAGACATTTTAATTCTAATCTAACTTTTCATTCTTAATTAGATTTTTCTTGACTATCCTAATTTATTTTCTAATTTTGTTTTAAATTTCATGATGTTCTCTTTTAAATCTATTGTTTTAATCATGTTTTTCATTTCTATTCTCATTTACTTTTTTTTTTAAACAGCTCATTTGTAAGGCACTTTGAATGGCAGTCGTATATATATAAAAAAAAGCTGACCATCTGCATATTTCATTACAGAGAGCATAATTAGTGCTATTTAATTGGTATTTAATTGGCATCACAGGGTGTAAAATGTTGAATACAAATCATTGCATTCGATGTTTTTGATAGTTTTTTTTTTTGGCAGCAATTCAGTTTTTTTTTGTCTGTCTTTAACTTATCAGATATCAGCAATTGTGGTATATCATGAAAAACTGTGGAAAGTTCTTGAAGTATTGTAATATTACATTTTTACCATATCACCCAGCTCTAGCACTGTCTTGGTTTACCATATATACCACCTTTATGGCAATTCAGCAAAACAGAGCAGAACAGCAGCAAATCCAAGTGGTCAGCCTGATGTCAAGAGACACCAGGGTGAAGGAGGAAAACAATGAACACAAACGCCTGCATAAGCCAAGTGATACTTTTTGGATCCCACAAACGGGGAAATTCCACCTCCGCATTTAACCCATCCGTGAAGCGAAACACCACATACACACTACTGAATATACACACACACTAGGGGGCAGTGAGCACACTTGCCCGGAACGGTGGGCAGCCCTATCCACAGCGCCTGGGGAGCAATTGGGGGTTAGGTGTCTTGCTCAAGGACACCTCAGTCATGGACTGTCAGCGCTGGGGATCGAACCAGCAACCTTCCGGTCACAGGGCCAGTTCCCTAACCTCCAGCCCACGTCTGCCCCAACAGTTTTGCTGCTTGTCATCTGAAAGTATCCAAATGAGGATTATGAATAAAGCAATGAAGTAAGCCTCGACATCAGACAGAGGCATTCAGATGAACCAGTAATGACCAATGTTAGAAGCGAGATCAGAGGTTATCTAAAAGAATAAGAATGTTACCTGTTTGTATGAACAGGAAAGGGTCTCAGTATAGTGTGAGGGAGGTGTACAACGTCTAGGACTGAATAGTTTTCTGTACCATCAGCCGTTTAAACACAGGTCCTAGCAGCAGTTCAAGGTGAAGGAATGATGGACTATTCTTCTTACCAGCCAAAAGAAGGCAGATGATGCACATTGAGAAGGCCACCAACATAACGATGGGAAGCTAGAAGAACAGCAAAAACAAACCATATCAGTCATCACCGTCTGACGAACATATCCATCCAACAATTAACTTACACTTAACTATTACAATTAACTACACTCTCAGAAATAAAGGTACGAAACTGTCAATGGGCCAGTGCCCCTATTGTCACTGGGGTGGTCCCCTCAAGGGTGCATCTTAGTACCTTTAGTCAGGGAACATAACTGTACCATAATCCATTGACATATTTTCAAAGTTGTATTGACCAGGTTTTTTATTTTATTGTTCTGTTTTAAAACATTAGTTTATGAAAAGGTCCAAATAAGCACTTTTCAGAAAATACTTTAATAATTGGACCTTAAAACCACTGCTGTACCTCTGAGGGTACAATTACACTGTTTGTGCCTTGATGAACCAAAAATGTGTAGGACTAAGCTCTGTAAAGTAAAGGCAATTGTATAGTAGTGAAATTTGGATCAGAGAACAACACAAGCTGACCGTGAGGAATTTCCAATCTTTCTGCACTCGAAGAGGTGTCAAGCCTTCCACACTTTCATCCACAGTGTAATTACCGAGGAACAGGTCAATGGAGTCCTAGGACAGACAAAAACATACCCGTTCTGATTTACAGGACTCGGAGAGCTGGTTCTAAAGCAGAGCACTAAATGAACAAATGAATTCAAACTTACTTGTCTGAAGCCATCAGAGAAGTTGTTCTTGTAGTAGCGAATCATGGAGTTCCAGCCGTCCATTACCAAACCCCACTGAGTCCTCTTTCCAGTCCTGAGAGAAGAACAGTGAGCGTTAGGAGACGAAGCTCTCACACTTCATAAGCATAAATCATGTATTTATTATTTTTTCCCCCCAATCTATTCCTAACATTTGTGTGGTTTCATGTACTTAAAGCATTTCAGTTTTTACATGAACTTAAAATTAAACAGGGTGTCTTTACTACTGTGTAGGTGTTGATCTCTGTTCTGTTGAGCTGCACTGTATTAATTAGTTTTATTACTTTTTTTACTATATTTTTGTATTTTTATTCTTAATGTTTCACTTTTTTATACTTGCCTGATCTGAGCCTTTATTTATTAAATTTACTTTTATTATTTTATATGTTCTTACACATTATCAATCCCTTGCTCTGTATTAACTCGGCAACATTGTAAATGAGGGGCACCCTCGGTGTTCTGCAGGAATAAATAAAGGAAGATTGATTTATATAAAAATATTTTGGCATTTAAAAAAAAAAAAAAAAGAAAAAAAAAAAGCAGTCCAGGTTGAAATGACATTTTGATATGAATGGGTGAGGCTAAACTCCAGTGCGTTGAATAGGTATATAACGTAAATCATGATTTGTGGGAACTAAAAAAAAAAAAAAGTCGAATTTTAAAACAGTAATTAATACATAGCTAAAATGTAAAGGTTAATAACATCAAATCAAAATAATAATATATTATTAAAATAAAACATAATAATAAGATAATAATTAAAATAAGAAGGTGAATAATAATGGATAAACTAACAAATAAATAATAAAGTAATGAAAATAAGATAGAAATGGTAAAAACTCAGGTAAAACAGTGTCAGGCAGAGTGGAGATGGTTAGAGAGTAGAAGTTTAAAATGACCAAGTGACGCCTTGTGACGCCAAGTGACAAGCTGAGCGTTAGTCTTTCCTGTATTAAGTTCCAGCTCATTGTTTCTGTAACTAAAAGGAGATTTTCCCAGTTCAGTAAAAACCCTTAGTACCTGGCATGTGATCCAACCACCGAAGCGAGTCTGATAAATACCATTATTTACAGACATCATTGAAGTAATACATTCTGGCATAAATATACACAAATAAATATACATCTCAAATGTATTTATATAATATTAACAACAACAACAACAACAATAATAACATCACAATAATACAATAAAAATATATATATTTTATCACAAACTGAAGATGCATGATCTCTGTATATCTGAATGACCACACTCATAGCTAACAAATACAAGTGCTGATTACCTGGTAAAGTCAGTCTTTAGGGCTCCTGTGCCTGCGTACTGTTTAGCACATGCGTTGGCATTGTCAGCCCAGGCTAAGAGACAGAGGGAGAAAATTTATTAAAAGGTAGAGACAGTGGTCTACTGCACTGATCAAGCTCATCTGATAGTACAGAATATGGCAAACAGTAGGACTGTAACAACATAATGTATTGTATTGTTTAATATGAGTCTCTCGATTCAATACAACCACATGCCGTATAATGCTCAACAGACTGGAGCAAACAAAGCACTCATTTTAATATTCATTATATTGCATGAAGTATAATTAAAATTTAAACCCTTCTCCCTACTGAGAAAGTATTACTTAATCACTTGAACTCTGCTACATAACATTTACATAATCTTGCCATAAACAGCTCATGGCAGATGTCAAAGTTGTCATACAAGATTTTTGTTCAGTAATATAACAGAGTCATTTTACCATTACCGAGACAACCGTCATAATGCTTGATGCCACAAAAACCATCATGACAATTAATGGTAATAGTAATGTGATTATGCTATATTAATGGACATATTATAACAATGCCATCTTAACGTCAACTTATGGCAGCTTTTGATGCTTGCAACCAAGTTATGCAGCAGGGTTCAAATAAAATATAACTGCTTTGTCTTTTGTCTGAAAATTCGAGAGCATGGAGGAAAAACCATCTACTCATAAGCATCTATTAGCTTGCAGATAGCGCGTTATCATAAAATATTAAACTTTAATAATGTTCAAAGCTGTAATAAACTGAAAATGAAAATATTAACATAATATATTAATTTTCAGGCTCTCCTAATTTTTGCTTTTCTAAAAAATGGACCAATCAGAGACGCCACTGTACTGTATCTAACTAAATTATGCATTTACAGTACAGTAAGACGGTTATGAAGACGTGAGCACCATTTTTGTAAATCTTCTCAAAATCAGCCTGCTCCTCAATCTTCTGGCCAACGTGGAGGACACCCATTCTCTAAAAGGAAACACAACACAAACATGATTAGCTAACAGGGCTATGGGGGGACAGGACATGTGTTTGGTTAAAACATGTACTTGCAACTACTCACACACATTAATCACAGCTAACCTGAAGACTTTAACAACAAGCTACATTGTTCAAGTGGCAGAGCACCACAACTACCCATGTAAGGGGTTTACAAATGGTCCTAAACTAAAAAGGGCAACAGCTACCTGTCGACTGTCAAATAACAAGCCCACACTCATCTACACTGGTAACCAGAAAGACCACAGATCTCTCTGGTTACATATCTTACTTTGTTTTCTCCATTAGCCAGAACTAAACCTGTCGGTATTATGGGAGGGCAGGGAGGCGGACCCAAGTGTAGAAGGGCAATCCCGTGAGAAAGGGTCTTCAATGAATTTATTAAGGTGATGGACTGTGAATTTGGTAATTATGCACGTTGGCGTTGAGGTGACCGAGAGCCAGGCTCGAACTGCCGATGTACTGATTGGCAGTACGAAGAGCTAGCACAGGCGAGAACGGGAAAAACACCTCAACGAAAGAGAAATAAAAAAGGTGCGAAAAAGGCAAACAAAGGGGACGCTGAAGACTGTGTGCTTAAACAAAGGCTGAAATAGAAAGTGAAAGTGAAATAAAAGATTTTTTTTTTCTGATTACTTCCTCTGTGATTATGAGAGGAAGGCAGATTTTATGTCTCACCTGTTTGTTCTTAGTGGAGCAAACACCTTTTGTATGGCTTGGAGCCGTTTCTTTTCTTTTCTTTTTGAGTAATACCAACCTGGGCAAAGTACCGTACCGGTCACCCCTGTACAGAGGTGTGACAAAGGGCTGCTGTTTACCACAGCGTCCTGGGAATTGGAGTTCCCTGAATTTATGGGACCTTGCTGCAATTGCCCTCTGCTGGTGTAACTGTGCATTACAAAATGTACAGAAATGTGTTGTCTGCATTGTATATCATTTGACTGGGGTGCCCAAACTTACAGCACATGACTGTAGTGTTACTGTAAAGCTGTACCCATAGTAGTTTGACATAAAACTATATTTACCCAACTTCCATCTTAACACCAATTGTGAGCAAATACATATTTGGTGTCTGAAGTTTTCTTCTTTAATTTTGCACTGGGGCTATGAGTCAAATGCAGTTAACAAGTCATGAAAGCTTATATCCCATCAGTTAGCAGCAGACTAACTCCATCAAACCACACCGAGTTGTTGGGGTAATCTCAATTAAACTTGCTTATGAGGTTTCTGACACTGTAGAACATATTGTTATCTATAGATATGAACAACCGTCATACAGTGTATTTGACATTATTTAACACCATGTTTTAGTGACCTGTATGGCATCAGAAGGCCACCAGCTCTTACCTGGAGCTGGCTCTGCAGAGAGCGTCTGGCTAAAAGGCTCTGAATGACATTGGTGCGGTCCAGGCAGTCCATGCAGTTACTGCGGAACGTTCCAGACTGCTCGGACATCACCCTGCCGTCCGAGTTCAGCATGAAGTACCTTCAGATATAAACGTGTTACAAAATGTGTAATTAGCTGATTTTAAAGGGGAATTCCACATATTTTTTTTTTTAACTGAAATACGCTTCGTAAGATGTAAACAAAGTCTTTCAGAGCAGTTTGATATGAAATTCTCCATTGCTGAGAAATATTTGCAGAATCGTTCACAGTGGTGGTGATAGGAACCAGATGTCTGAAGAGTTTAATGTCATCTGAAATGCCTCTACAAGGATTTAATGCCTCTAAAAGCTATTTAACAGAAAGCTATTATATGAAATAGTTATGAATACACTGTCTGATGTCAGAGACGTCGTTCTGTGATAGTTCTGGGAAAATTTTGGCCTAAAAACATGTTTTAATGTTACATAGAAAAACTCACTTAAAACTTACACACTTAAAAATGATGGTTCTTCAAGAGTTCTATAGCAAAGAAAAGAGTTCTACATAGAACCTTAAACATTCAATGAACCATTTGCATAATTAAAGGATACTGCATCATGAAAGCGTTCTTCAAATTGATGGGGAATGTGCTGTATATGGTTCTAGATAGGACTTTGTTGAAAAGGGTTCATGTATTGTTACAAGCTTCACATCATAACAACAGAAAACCATTTGTGCTACGTATAAGGAACCTTTTTCAAAAAAGATTTTATTTAGAACCATACAGCACTTTCACCATCATGAAGAACCCTTTCATGAGGCAAAGAACCCTTTAATTATGCAAAGGGTTCTTCGAGTGTTCTATATAGAACCATTTATTTAGTAAAGAACCCTTGAAGAACAATCATTTTTAAGCATGCAGTTACACTGATGGTTTTTATAATTAATAAAATGGCTATATTTGTGTTGTAGACATGGTGACCTCTGGTTCCCATCACCACCACTGTAAAGATATGAGTCTGTCAACTGAAGTCACTGAATTACACAGAAAAGTTGATGAAACCCTTGAAATTCTATTGTATTAAACTGCACAAATCAAGTCAAAGTTTAATATGTTTCCACAGTGATAACATAAAAATGTATCATCACTACTACATTTATTACAATAAAATGCTACAACTGAGCTGGCTGTCAGCTTTCTGGCTGGTTTGATTAGCAGCTTGTATCTTGATGTATCAACCAAAATAATATATTCATATCATCATTACATAACGTCCCATTACCTTTGGGCAACAGCGCTACAGACCTACCCGAACTCATCCTGCATCTCTGCCACAGCATCCACCAAAATCTGCAGGCGATGCCATCTCATCTTACTGCACTCCTTATGGAAGTCAAATGCTATGTACCTTGAATGAAGAACGGTCAGTCAATTTGCACTCATATGTAGCAAAATGCAACAAGTACATGAACGCTAGATGTTTGTAACCACAGCTGCATGTAAAAAGTTCAGGTCAAATGACATGTTTGTTGATTTTGGAAAAAAATAAGTGAAATGATCACATATTTGCACAGGGTACACACTTTTGCACATTTTAGTGCATATTTACTGTTTATTTGCTCAATTTAACATAGCGAGGAAAAAAATAACATAAAAATGTGACCTCTGCAAAAGTAAAAAGCACATATTTTATCCCTCCCGCCAATAACCTAAAAAAATGGAAACTGCGTATTAAAAAAAAATAATTCAGATTTGTGTTTGTGTAGAGGATGTGTTAGCCTTTTTCACTTAATAAATATTACTGACCTGCTGCCATTTAACCTAAATAACTGTGAGATGCCTCATCAAGTGTTTCTCTTTCAGCATTACATAGTTTTCCTTGTTGCCCCGTCCCAACTTTTCTGAAATGTGTTGCTGGCATCAAATTCAAAATGGCATATATTGTTAAATATCTCAGTTTCAACATGAGATGTTGTCGTCTTCATACTACTTTCAATCACATATAGGTTTTAAATGATTTGCACATCACTGCATTTTGTTTGTATTTACATTTTGCACAGCATCCCAACTTTTCTGGAAACAGGGTTGTATATTACAGATATGAAGCTGCTACATTCACTAAATTAAAACAAACAAATAAACAAACAAAAAGGATAATGAGCATTGTAAATAACAAGTGAGGATACTTACTTGATCATCCCATTTTCCATGGTATTCACCAATTTGGCAAATGCCTGCTCAAGGGGCAACTCTGAGCCCTTCTGATTGACCTAAAACGCACAAATCAAAACAAAAAACTCTCTCTGGGCTTCTGCAACATTCAATATATAAACAACTGTTTTTGATGTTCACAATGTACTTTAATGTATTTTATTTTTTACCAAATTCAGAATCACTTGCTTCCCATAAATGAGGACCTGGGAGTCAAAATGCCTCTGAAATCCATCCAGCTATGAGAGATAAACATACATGTTACAATGTGCTTTGTATAAAAACATGCAGGTCTTATAAATAAGGTCTGTTTGAGTTTTCACCAGCAGATGGTGCTGTTACTCTGACAAAAAGACTCACACTTTTCAAAACTCCTGCCTCCTGCTGAAGACGAAATAAAAGACCATTTTCTGGTCAAAGGACAGATACGACATTAAGCTGCAAAATAAGTCTACATTTTTATGGACTTTTTTGTCTTGATAACAACCATAACTTAAAAAAAACGTGTGGAGGATGATAAAACGCTGAGACACACAAAAGTCTTGTAGGTGAACATGCAACGGCTGCTTTTAGTCTAATGAGCTATCCAGACAGATTTTGTACAGACAGCCTTAGTTCTGTTCTGTCCGTGTATCACAGGATCTACAGCACTGTGAAAAAGTCAGAGACCACCCTTCATTTATTTCCAGGCCAAACAGCCATTAAATACAAGTTATTAATTACATTTTTTAGGGAATATTTGAGAACATTAGACATAACTTGCATAAGGAAAGTGAAAATCAAGGGAAAACAAGTGGGAATTTTTTTGCAGAACTGAATTTTAAAAAATAGAAACAGAGAAAATGGGTCTCTGACCATGCAAGAGACTGGCACACCACCAAAACTTCAGATAAAAAGCACTTTAAAGCCCCAAATTTGCCCCAGATCTGAAAAAAGGTGTTTCTGTTCCATCCTTCCACTGTGAGAAGACAACTCTAAGACAGCGCTATGGGTCTGAATGGATGTGTAGCTGTCAAGAAGCCTCACTGAGAAAAGGAGACAGGCAAAGAAGCTGCTGGTGCTCTCAGAACAACGGACTGACCACCCCAGAGTCCAGACCTCTACATCACTGAATGTGTTTGATTATTTGGATTGTGCAAAATCAACTTCTAAGACTGAACTTTGGAGGTGTGGAAAAACATCCCTGCAGATTTCTTTGAAAGACAGAGTGAGTCTCCTGAACGGAGGTAATGCAATAAAGGTAAAGGGGTGCCCCAAATAGTGAAAAAATGTGATATTATATCTAGTTCTTGAGGTGGCCCTGTATCTTTCTGTTAAATATAAGTCTGCTTTGTCTTGCTCCTCGAAAATATAACACTTTTATGAATAAATTTAATAATTGTTTTTACTGGAAATGAAATCACTGAAGGGTTGTTTCTGATGTTTGTACAAAGACATTGTGACAATGCTTCTTCCTCAAATCTCAATCCATGTGCCCCTGGCGCACCTTTTAAATCATTTGTAGAGGATGACAAAATGTAATATTATCAAACACTGTTCGCAGAATCAAAGGCTCACATGATTGGTGGTGCCGCTGATCTGTGGCTTTGGCTTGTACTTCAGGTTGGGTCTCTGAGACCAGAAGAACGGCATGGAGCCTCGAGTCTGTTAGAAGAGATGGAGAGAAGAGTCAGAGGGAGTCTAATTACAGCTTCCTGAAGACAAAACACAGCGTTAAAACCTGACTGTAAATTTAAGTCAATTTTGTCCAAACTGTAATAACAAAATGTTTTTAAATCTCAGAGGAGCATTAATAAGCCTTCAGAATATATAATAATACATAAAACTTAAAGGCAGTACAAATAAAGTATGGGTTGCAGATGTTTATTTGGCTGCTTATAACAGTTAATACTTCACTGCAGGGCAGTGTACATAAAGCTACATGACACCTTTATAAGGCCGTCATGACAACTGACACAGACCTACATAAGCGTGTGTAAATACTTACTCCAAAAGGCGTGATATGTCAGGAAGGTTCGCCAACACTGGAGCCAAACTGACATAACACCTAAGCTATATGTACAAAAGTATCCAGACAGCCCTTCTCATAGTCAGTACAGCTATAAAAGTGCACTTATTGCTGACTCAGGTGTTCAACTGTATACACAGCTTGTATAATCTCCACAGACAAGGCACTGACCAATAATAGAACAGGGAGCAGATGCACAAGCCTAAGGTCACCATGTGTGTTAGCCTGAAGGGTATAAAGCCTCCTACCATTGGGCTGTGGACAAGTAAAACTATATTCTCCATGTCATCGAACATCAGTAGCTGACCTCACTAATGCTCTTGTGGCTGAATCCAATCAAATCCTCACAGCAAATGTTCAACATCTAGAGGAAAGCCTTCCCAAAAGAGTAGAGGCTGTTACTGCAGCAAAGAGGGAACAAACTCCCTATTAATCCCCTGTATATTATTAATATGAATTAAATTTAGTTGATATATCTAATATTCCTCATGTTGATACTATGGTCAGCTTATAATATGATTGTTTAACTCATGTCTTTATGCATAATGAGCAACTTATTTCTTTGCTTATTTAAAGAAATATGCTTGAAACAAGCAAACTTACCTGTGAGATAATTTTACCTAATAAAATTACTTTAAACAAGAAGCAAAATCTTATATAATTATAACATACGTACAATGTTATTATTACAATATCATATATTTTATTAGATAACAAATATTAGCTATTTAGACTAGATTTAAGTAGATTTCTCTTGTTAAGATATTTTTTTGCAGCGTGACATCTAGACATGTGTAGACTTCATAAACTATTACATAGGCTAATGTCATTTATCATGACATGCTTATGCAGGTGTTATGCAGTCTTATAAACACTAACCTGCAGTAAAGTGTTACTCTCATAAGCGGTTCTTCCATCCAGAACTGTGAAATGTCGCCTTTGAAAAAGCCCTCTTATTTAGGGGTACAGTAATGTGGCAGGGACTCCACTACACATACATTTAAAACAGCTCCAGAAGCATTTCCATCCTTCTGGATTCATGTAAACCCCATTCTAGATGTTTCAGAAGTTTAGTACATGGATTCACACTTAGTTCTACCAACCTGCACGAAGGCGGCTCTGGAGTTGTTATACTGAACTATCTGCTCTGTTTCGACAAAGTTAGCAGCATGTCCTTCTGAGTCAATTCCTTGGAATAAAAAGGTGAAAAAAGATCATGAAACGAAGATGTTCTTCAAACCATAACTATACACATAAGACTGTGTGCATATCTGCGTGGAAGACACTCAAGAGGCATGAGCTTACCTCGGACATAGTATCGTACCCCAGCTCTGAAACAGCTTCTCCTGGAGATGAGGATCCACTCAAAAATCTTCCCATTGATGCAGCAAGGCTTCATCGCAATAACTGTCCATCACGGTTAAGGCTAATCCCCACCCATTCACTTACAAGTTACACCTTATACATAACCTACAGCACAACCAGGGATAAAAATACAAACATCACTATATGCATCATTATATTTTCTGTGGATTGATAAGCTGGAACAGATAGAATGAATCAAAACAGCACCACATTTCAAAGTGCACATCAAAAAAGTATAAATTACTATTGTATGAGGGTTATACAAAGTTATTAGATTAGACATCAGGTAAGAGATTTATAATTAAAGTTCATTTAGTTACACAGAGTCTTGTTGACCCATATGATTGTGAGTTCTCAACTAGAGCAAAAAAAAAAATTTAATTATTGTAATGGAAATTTGCAAGTCCAAGTCACAATCATATGACTGTCTACATTAAAAATAAAGGACATACACACATATTATATATATACACATACACACATATTATATATATACACATATACACACACATATATATATATATATATACACACACACACACACACACACACACACACACACACACACACACAACAGAAAGTCATATTATTAAATAGTGTAAATATTGCAGCACTGGGAATCTACCCAAATTTTTTTTGTGGTTTTGGTTTCTGCTGACATTTTACTTTTTTATTTTCGTTTGTTCTTTCAGATTTTTTTTTTTTTTTTTTTTAATTCTTTATTTTGAGAGACAATCACTTTTCCACATTTAGCCACCTTCCAGGTCAATTTTGTCTCTCAGATTTTTTTTTTTATATGTTCACACAGTAAAGGTCTGGATATACTTTACATGATTTTGTTATTATAATTAATATAATAACATAACTTAATATATAAACATATATAAACATGTTCATATAAACATGTCTGGCTAAATCTCTTTACTGAAATACGCAGTTAGTGGGTGAGTATTTTTTAGAAAAGAAATCCTCAATAGGAAACATACCCACAGCTCACACTGAGGTAATTTTGTCATGATAATCATATCCATTTGGCATATCACCCATTCTGATCGACCACACAATTCTCAGTATTGATAACGGACACTGAGAAACACATTTTATAGCTCAGTGCTGCCCCCTAATGTATATTCATATCACTGAAGATTATCAAGTGTCCTCAAACCCGGCAAATGAACCTACACAGCAGACTCAAAGGATACAGCCATGGACTACAGGAAAAGCAAACTTCTGAAGCTAAAAACAAAAAAAAAAAAAAAAAGAGAGAAAACATAAAAGTTATAATGTACACTATATGACCAAATGTTTGTGGACACCCCTCCTAATTACTGAATTCAGGTGTGCTGGACACACCCATTGCTAACAGGTACACAAAATCAAGCACATAGCCATGCAATCTCCACAGACAAACACTGGCAGTAGAATGGGTTGTACAAAGAGCTGACTAAACGTTGCAGTATCATGGGAAGCCACCTTCGCCACAAGCCAGTCTGTGAAATTTCTGCCCTTCTACATCTGTCCCGAACAACTGTAAGTGCTCTTATTGTGAAATGGAAGCATCTAGGGGAACAACAGCTCAGCCACAAAGCGGTAGACCACACAAACTCACAGAGTGGAATGCCAAATTCTAAAGTGCACAGCTTCATAAAATCACCTCTCTTTTAACACATCACCCACTACCCCGTTCCAGAAGCAAAAGTCTCTGGAAGCACATCAGCGTCAGGGGCTTCATGAAATAAGTTTCCATGGCCAAGACACTGGATACAAGCCTAAGATCACTATGCACAATGTCAAGTGTCAGCCGGTATGGTGCAAGTGGCGTGGAGTGCACAAGACACTGGAGCAGTAGAATCATGTTTTCTGGAGTGATGAATCACACTTCAATATCCAGCAGTCTGATGGATAAATCTGGGTTTTGCAGATGCCAGGAGAACGCTACCTACCCGAACGCATAGTGCCAAGAGTAAAGCTTGGTGGAGGAGGGATAATTGTCTGGAGCTATTTTTCAGGGTCTGGCCCACTTAGTTCCAGTGAAGGCTAGTATTAATGCTAAAGCAAACATTTTAGACAATGATATGCCTCCAACATTGTCGGAACAGTTTGGGGAAGAACCTTTTCTGTTCCAGCACGACTGTGTCCCTGTGCACAAAGCAAGCTCCATAAAGATGTGGTTTGATGAATTTGGCATGGAGTAAACACAGCGGCCAGACCTCAACCTCACTAAACATCTTTGGAATGAATTGGAACTTCTCATCCAACATCAATGCCGGACCTCACAAAAACTCCTATGACTAAATGGGCATATATTCCCAAAAACACACTCCACAATCTTGTGGAAAGCTTCCCAGAAGAGTAGAGGCCGTTATACTCGTTATGCAGGTAACTCTACAACGATGCTCATGGTCAAGTGTCCACATACTTTTGGCCATGTAGTGAATCTGTATTCACGGCGCTTGAACTCAATGTATTACATATTCTATAGTAAAGCACAAATCTGCTCACCTCTGGTTGTGCAAAGAAATCCCTCAAAAGATATCCATTCCACACAAACCTCTGATCTGCCTGTAAGGAGAAGAAACCAAACAGTGAGGACATCATCACCAACTGTAAAAATTTAACACTGGTTCTAAAAATCTGACTGGTTTACACTCAACAACAAGCCATTGTAAAATACCATCTACGCACATATCGCTGTACACATCAGCTCAATTCTATACTAACACACAAAGTTATTATAAACCACGTCACCAACGTTAGTGAATAGTGTTCAGTAGAACCGTTCTTTTAGAACATATAAGGTGGTGTGTTATCGCAAATAACATTACGACTGTCATTTGGTCTCAGACAATGAGATTAAGGCAAGTTCATTCAATCATCGCATCATGTTATATGTAATGACCCACAGTCGTGAGTGTTCTATTGCTCTTATACAAGCAGTGCTGCAAAATAGAGAGAAAAGCAAAGTAGCCCTGAAGATTGTGTAAACTGTGCTTTAATACTGGCTATTCCTTCCCCAAAAAAGCAGCACACTTGTGTGTTATGGATAGAATAAGGGGTCACGTATAAATGAGCTAGTGGGCCTAAATGCTCACCCTCTTTCAAAGAAAAAAAAAAAAAGCATTAAAATAAGGTTTCATTTTTGACATCCATATTGTTTTACATGCAGTTAATAAAAGACGAGAAGCTGGTTATTTTGGATTTTAGCTCACCCAAGCTGTAGAATCACTCAGCCAACCTGTGCCAACAAGTCTGTTGCTATGTATTACACAGTGAAACGCACCCTAAATTTGTTTGTAATTTTTTCAAGCCCACGGCGTTCAAGCTCCACCTTCTCACAGGCTTCAGTCCTTTCTAACAGTGGGGATACTGAGGCTTATTGTAATAGAGTTTTGTTTACACAGAGTCAGACCGGTCAAATTGTGAACGTCATTACTTGGCAATGTTTATTACTGAAGCCTGTATTTATTTGATTTACACCAGCGCAATAATGCTAATTCCCAGACGGTACCCTAGGGGATAATATGCAACGTTAGAACCAAGTTAATAGGAGTGCGATAGCAGCTGTACACGGACGTTTGGGGCTTAAAAGACGGACATGTGAAGCTTATATCTGCTTGTAACAGACATTCAAGTAAGATACGCCTCATTCAGTGATGAACTGAGACCTCTAGCCCATTGGAACCAGGCCATAAATGTCAAAACATGAGAAAACAGCCCACTTCTACAAAAATACTAGCATCCCTATGGGATTCTAATATACTTTGTTGCGCCAAGCTACAGATTAAACGCAGACATTTAAAGCTGCTAAGACATCCCACGTTTTATCTGAAGATTGTGACAGATCTGTTAGCATATATTTTACACTGTATTAGCTATACATGCACTCTTTCCGTAGAGAGGCCTTTTGCTGCCGCTGGTACAGTTAGTGACGTATTTAGGGCTTCTAGAAGGCTGAGAATGATGTTATCAAAAACGTGAGTGGTTGATTCCTCTGCCACTTTCTAATCATGCTGGTGGGTGATCTCATGCAGTAGGCCTTCTCTTCAGCTAGACAACCTAGATAACGCTGAGGAAAAAATTTGCGAGAGGCCAATTTATAAAAAAAAAAAAAAAAAAAAAAAAGTAGCTTTTTTGCTTCTACCCAAAATTTAACAATGACACAAGAATAGTATTGTAACAATAAATACTTAAATACACACTAAAAAATTGAAATATAGTTAATAGAAAAATTATACGCATGATTTCTTTTTTTTTTAGTTCTCAGAACTCATTAGGCCTTTTCTGAAGGTTCTTCTCTAGAAATCTGATGTACTCCTGTCATCTCGTCTCTTCTTCAGAACTTGACCAAATGCTCTGCAGATCAAATATCTTGCAGATGTTATCTAACGTAACCTCGTTGTTAAAGTAGAAACCTAGTAATGATTATCTGCAACGTAAAGCGAGTTACTTGGCAACCGGTGCTCAGTGGTATGACATGGTTATCGGGGAAAAAAAACAACACAAATAACAGAACCACCTCCAATCATGTGGTCAGAACTAACTGTGGTAAAATATGATTAGTAATCTAGTAAAAACTATTTATTTACCATTACTGTAATCTAACGTATTGCATTCCGTCACTGTTTTATAAAAGCAACCAGCCACTTGAGGCTGTGAGTTACAGCGGTTTTACCACAAACGTCTTGGGGCTTTTTGCCTTATTAAATGCTTTTCTCACTACAAAGGAATTAAAAGCTTATGATGTTAACAGCTCAACCGAACCAACCCAAGCACACTGAGGGAGTTCACATGGGTAAAGAGAAAGAAAAACAACAGGGAGATGGAGTGACAGAGAATGTGCAACAAAAAGAACAAGAGCTGGAGATGAGTAACAGCTAGACAGATAAACAGAAATAGAAATTGGGGAATTAAAGGCGAGAGAAAAAAAATGTTGGTAGAGACGTGTTAAAGGTTATCAGGTCATATCCACCACCTGATAACCGCCAACCAACTGACACGGCAGACAAATTTCAACACTGTTATAGTGCAGAAAAGAACTGAGAGAGAAGAAATAAAAGCTCCAGAGCAGAACTGGAGAGGAGTTTTGATATCTTAACACTGCACAACACACAGACACAGAAAGAAAAAGACCAAGAAACTGAGCGAGGGCTAAAGATTGAGAGATAACGAGAGACAAAGGAAGGGTTAGGGGAAGGAAGATAAAAAGACGAAGAGACCGTGTTAGAAAATGTGTTTGAGGTTTTAATGCAGGGTGCAAGATTCCTCGCATGATAATCATCACCCTTCTTATTCTTAGACCCAGCAGAACACAGCAGGCAGCGTCGGAACACATCATGATAAAGGGTCCTGTTACATGAAAATTCCACTGCTTTCAGTTTTTATTTATTTTTACACTACTTGAAACTGCCAGATGCATTTTACATTGTGTGATATTACTAAAATTATATTGGACATAAATTACATATTATATATCATTTGTGTGTGTGTGTGTGTGTGTGTGCGCGCAGTACTATCACTTCAAGAGAAGTAAAACAATATTCAACAATATTTTTTCTCAAAGTATTTCTGGATCATTTCCATTCATCATTAAATTGTTTGTTTTTTTCTTCTATTTATGTGAAAAAAAAAAAAAAAACAAAAAGGAGATAAAAAGCTGTTTTCTCCTTATATTTGTTAGACACACGCAGACGCACGCGCTCACATGTATATTAAAATTGCTGCTGTCGAAACAAAACCTCTATCTCAATTTTTGTTGTTTTTCACTTTTTCAAGTAAATTGAAAATGCTCGTTTCTCTTTACATAGCGTGTTAATTTCATAATGAACAGACCAAAAGAAACAGTCCAAAATAACTTGGGCGGTGGGGAGGGTGTGTGTGTGTGTGTGTGTGTGAGTGAGAAATGGTTCTATTTATGCCGTAGACGTCACAATTCCTGGTTTCTATCACCGCCACTGTAAATAAATTTTTAAAAATTGCTGGAGTTCCCCGTTAAAACGTATGAACAGGTTAGAGAGGAAGTGAACGTGTGTTTGTAAGATGAGAAGTGTACAGTTTAGTTTCTCTGAACCGAAGGATTCGTTACCACGTCTCCTGTAACAGTCCTTTAATATAAATGAGAAACAAACTAATGAGCTCATCCACATGTTGGTGTCCTGCGCAGAGGTGACTGGTGCAAATAGGTTAGTAGGGCTAAGCCCTCAGTTTCTTTCAATGAAAAAAAGGCCTCAAAAGACGTCTTCTGGCATCCTCGTATATGTACATCCTGGGTAGACTCAAGATCAAGGGCGCCAACAAAAAATGCAAAGACTTTGCTAAGATTGGGCTATTTTGAGCTCACCTAAGCTGTAGATTCACTCAGCCAACCTGTGATTCCCTATCAAATGTGTTGTGGTGTATTACATCACGTTACCTACAGAGTGAAACAGCCCTAAATCTTCCATTTGGACAACGTCAAGTGTGAGCACCTCTCAGAACAAATTGCCTTATATGAGCAGATGTACTTGATTTACAAAAAAAATGCTGAATTCTGATTATAATATTTATTCTTCTCTAACATTCATATATACTCTCTCTGCCCCGTCCCCCACCCTGGCCCCCTTCCCATCTGCCTCTCACCCTCTCGAGCAGGCTCATCTCCTGGAAGTCAGGGCTGGTGTTGGCGAGCCGCTGCTGGGTGTGCGTCAGGTCATAGTCGGTGCAGAAGTAGAAGCCGTCCGTGTTCAGAACACTGTTGATCATCGACAGGAATGTCTTGTTGTCCTGCATCTGTGTAAAATAAATAATAGCGAAGTTATAAATACTAGGATAACTGTAATAAAAGTACGTACAATGACCATCAAACGCTGTAGGTCACCTAGCTAAAATACTGTATACAATTTAGTATGTTTTAATTGTTGATTTGCAGTAACTAAACATATTAAAGGACTACTCTGTGTTTTATTTTTAGAGGAAAACAATATAACATATACAAATACTAGTAACCACGTAACGTTGGGAATAATGGATCCCACTTTAAAAGCTTGCTAAGACCCCAAATCAGCAACTGAGATTATTATATGCTTTATAGTGAATTTCAGGGGCTTAAAAAGACTTCCACATCATCAAATGAGGTGGCTAGTAGCCTAGTGGTAGGAAAGGTGAGCTATTAACCAGATGTTTGCAGGTCCAAATCCCAGGACTGACTGGGTAAACCTGGTTATGTGCTTGGGCAAGGCACCTAAGTCCCCCACTGCCGCTGGCAATGCTGCCATGTTGACGACGCTGTGCTGCTCCCAGACTGGGCATTGTTAGGCAGCAAAATGACCAATTTCCCTTGTAGGATCAATAAAGCACAACATGATAGAAAACTACTTTTCTCACTTTCGGATGTTGTTAATCTTTGTGCAGTTTTGTGCAGCTCTGGGTGCTGGAAAAACAGCCAAAACTAGCCTTTTCTCAGTCGGGGACTAGAGAGAGAGGGCATTATTGATCTTGACTGACCAGCTGTGGATCATGTTTAGTGCTTTTTCATGCTGCCCAGCAGAATAGAGTCTGAAATGGTCAAGTCTCAATGCCACCTTACAGTAATATTTTTTTTTCATTACTACACTAATAAATGAACAGTAAAACAAAGCATTAACATAAGGTGCTCCCATACAGCATACAATACAAATTCATGCACAACACACTAGGTACATAGCAGATGTGTGTATGTAGAGGCAACACAAGACAAAAGGCCATGTTGAGGTAAGGCCTTTGTACATCCAAAAAAAAAAATCATCATAAAACACTTTCATGTTAATCCTGCTCTAAAATATCTAAAATTCACTCTGGACAAAGAGGAACCAGCGCATGCATTTAGCAGCCTGACAGCTAATCCCTCCAACCAATACCAGCAGGCCCTGGGGACCTCTCCTCTGTCTGAGGTAAGAGGATCTAAACGCTAAGCTAGTTAGCTCTGAGAGATGAGAGCGGCTGTACAGACCTGACAGGGCAGCCACTCACAGCACGCACACAGCACTCAACGCTATTTGCTCCACTCAACAACAGCTGTGGCCCATCTCTTGCTAACATGTTGCAGCAGCCACGCAATTCATAATGCAAGCAGCAGCGTTTTGTTAATGTTTATCAGTTCAGTACACAGAGTGGGGAGATGCATGAAATTTATCTACCCTTGAAATACCACAATTAGGGTGCACGGATGCAATATTGGAATCATATTTGTATCGACAGATACAATAAGAATTATCAGCATAGGACAGATGTTTATATTTGACCAATATTTCAAACTACCTGTTTAGTAGTACTGTGCAAAAGTTAGAAAGTGCACATAGTTTATTTAATCATTAGTAAAATGAATGTCACATCACAATATCTAGACAGACAAAGCACTTCTTGTAAGTCGCTCTGGATAAGAGTCTGCTAAATATTGTAAATGTAAATATCATTGGAGCGTCTCTGGCTACTTATTAGAAAAGGTATACATTTTCCTGCCCTGTTGCAGCTCCACAGCGGTACAATATTTGTAGGTAAAAATAAATAATCGTCCTTTACAGTAAAATAAGGCTCTGCTGATCGTTCAACGCAGTTTAACAATAAATG
Source organism: Pygocentrus nattereri (assembly GCF_015220715.1). Taxonomy (NCBI): domain Eukaryota; kingdom Metazoa; phylum Chordata; class Actinopteri; order Characiformes; family Serrasalmidae; genus Pygocentrus; species Pygocentrus nattereri. The sequence goes on along the minus strand of NC_051237.1, from coordinate 21,141,005 downwards.
GTCTTAAACCCTGGAGTTAATGTAGAACTGCTAATTCACCCTTTAACCCTAAGGGATTGGGGCTCAGACTGCCGGTCACCATAGCAACACAGAAAAAAACTCACCTAGCTAGTAGCTAACGAAACATCAAAGAGAGATTTAAGACAAATATTGATAATCTGGAGACGAACTGACTTATTTGTATTTATAAATAACTCAAGCTGGTTTCCTGATATGTTTAATCTGCAACAAGAAACTGTCGAATACTAAGTCGCAAAGCTGAAGTCCGTTTCTCATTTGCCAGCTTCTTGTTAAAAATTTGTTAAATTGTGCAGCAGTTGAACAATTTAGAATGAGAAGCTGACCGTAAAAAGTCGAACAATGAGAGATGTAACAAGAAATTATTCTACTTTCACGGAAACGTTTCCTGCCGGAGATGCGAGAAAAGCAGTTATAGTGGAGCTAAAGCTTAAAGCAGCGCAGTGTTTTCATTTATAGTATATTTTTTCAGGCATTATAACATAATGATACATATTTGCAGCATAGATGGTAAAATGCTACTTCAATAAAATGGACATAAAATGTTGTGGCTCTCAAGGCGGATCGATTTTTGTTGAAAGGACAAAATGGCTCTTTTTAACATTTGGGCTACCGACCCCTGCCTTATACAGAGCAACAGATTGTTGCTAAGTGTGTTACAGAGCTAGGCTAATTCAGCATTCGGAGTCTTGCCCAAGGACTCTTATGGGTATAGGGTGGTGAGTTTTGCTCAGGGGGGGAAATGAATCTAGTTCCATCCACATGACCACCCAGTAGGTGGATCCCCAAACTATCACAAGTTCTTACTATCTGAGTCACATGAGGTTATTGAAGATCAAAATGCCCAGAGGAATATGTTAACTTCTAATTCTGTAAACACTGTGCTGAGTGATTGATGTGGGGGGGCTCGGAGGGGGATCACCCTGCCCACCAAAAAGAGAGAGGATTATGCTGTTATGTTCTTGGTCTCCCAGCCATTGCTCCACTAAGGCACCCCAATCACTATTTTCACTTATATAAAAATACATTATGAAAAAAAAGTATTATTATCTACATTTCTCTACTGTTTAGTTTCTCCAGCCACATTTACGCAGACAATGTATCTTTTTAAAATAATTCTGATTCATTTCAATCAGATGGATTCAAACCAAATCAATGATTCATGCACTAAAACATTTCTGAAACAATCGTAATCAAATCACATTGTTATGAGGTCAGAATACACACCCTGCTGATTAGTAAAGCTTCACACAGTAATAATTAACACTTCTTTTTCATGCCCTTACATTGAACCCTTTGGCTTTGTCGGTCTGCCTGGAGCCAGGCCCCACTCTTCAGCTCCTGTGGGAGAAACACCCTTTCACTCAACTCACTGCAGCCATAGATGGCATTTCAATTAAAGCCTTAGCTTTGATAAATAATGCACCACGTCTGCTTGACTGTAATGAGATATGGTTGTCATGGGCTCCAATAAAAGTGTGCTACTGCTGTATGAGGATGCCTCGTCTTCCTCCAGCAATGCACACATATAAAACCAAAGCTGCTAAGCAAAACAGACGTAAAGTGGAAAGCAGAAAACCCTTCAGAGTTTAGATATTATGACTGTGAAACACTCAGTCGTAACACTCGGACAATTAATCTGCTGACCGACAAGGCTCATACACTCAAAGACAATGCGAAGCAGCGTTCACATCATCACAGTGAAAGGATTTGCGAGTATGTTGCTCGTTCATTTGAATGGAGCAAAAGTTTGGAATCACTTCTCATATGAATCATTTTTGTCATTTTATATTCTACAGTAACTTTAACAATCCAGATTTAAAATGTTATAAACAATATATTATAAGACAGTTTGTTCCGGCCACGCAAGCTGACTGGCTGAGAAGAGTTCTAACCGTGCTGATATTTCACCATAACATCACAGGTCTTTCACAAACACCATCACTCTGCTGAGACGCCGTTGCTAAGCAACGACTTTGACAGCTGTACGAGACGCTCAAGCCATTTGAATGTTTTTTCTTCTTACTTTGTCACAAACAGAAAATGGACACTTTTAAGGTTACATCTGACCGACAGCCGATTTGGTCAAACAGCCGATTTGGTCAGACAGCAGATGAGACGACACTAAATTCCCAGACCATCACTTTGGTCTGTGCGGAGCTGGAGAACAAACTGTCGGCTGTACAGCGCAAGTGGGCGGAGCTCGTTACTCTGAAGTAGCAACAAGCTGCTTGTTAAGGAGCTATAACTTAGCGGAAGAATTGATGACATTAAAACATATTAAACGCCGCGTTCACGGCCCAATTTATTCATTTCTTACTTTATTTATTTAACTGCTGTATAAAAGCAATAGACACTCGAGGAAGTGTGTTGTCGCGAATAGCATCACAGCTGTGATGATCTACGGCGACCAAATCACAGCCATGACGTTATTTCATGATAACATCTCTCGTGTTCTACTGCTTAAATGAAAAGTGTTCACATGAACTTGAATGTATAAAACACATGAATGCAGGGTGAACATTACAAACTTCTAATTTGATCATAATGTCTTGTCAGCGTAACAGTGTATATATGTTCCCAAATAATAAGTGAATGTGTGATACACACACAAACACACAAACACACAAACACACAAACACAGCTCAACACCTCCGGAATTGTAGTGCCCCTCTTTGCTTTTACTTTGTTGCTTTTTCTTTTTCTCCCCCGAGATCACTGTTCAGTGCAGTCTTCTGGGTTACTGATACTGCTGGCACCAGTCATGTGCCCTGCTTGTAAATGACAGAAATTCATGGTGTGACAGTAGCTGGAAATAACTTCTAACTTAATAACTTCACTTAGTAATATCAAGAAAGTCGTAATGGAACTTGCCATATAAAAACTGAGCAGACTAGTGACTAAGTCATAGCAACGGTGCGGTGGGTAAATAAACAAAACGAAACACACAGCACGCAATCAAGTGGGCTGCCAGGCAGGAACTATGGATGAATCCAAAAATTAAATTAATGAGTTTTTTTTTTTTTTAATTATTATTATTAAATCAATCAATCATGTTCATGAGTTTTGACCAGTGTATATTTGGTTTTGTCCATCTGAATTTACATGACCAATCATAAGGCAAATTATTCAGTAACTGTGTGAAATTTTTATTTTTTTTATTTATTTGTTTGTTTGTAAAAGCTCCCCTCAAATTAACAGAATGTGTTTTATGAGCATACACAAATTGCTATATGCTTACAATTTACTGCTGAAAGCCAAAAATCTTCGACTTTCTTTGTATTATTTTATAAAAAACTATTTTTACAGAGCAGATCACTGAAGAGGCGATATCTGTTTATACAGCTCGACTTTCAGTAGAAAAACAAACTGTGAGTTCAGCTTCTTTTTATTATACCGGTTTAAAATGACCATCACCATCTATTTCACTGGAAAGAAGACCGTTAAAGCCTCATATGACGCCCAGCTTCTGAATGCATCTTATGAAATATTAAAGTTATGAAGAATATGACGAAGTGCGTTTTGGAACCACCGGTGGTCTCAGGGATATGAAAAATATTAATTTTGACACCACTAATAATTTTCGGTTAACAAAAATGTTTGAAAAAAGGTCTGATCTACACTTTTGAAATACGAGGCATTTGGTGTTTAATTTTATCACTTCATTCTCAATGTTATACAGCTTTCTCAGTAATTTAAGAATCTTCTACAGCTGTTATACTTTCATGGACAGTGTTTTTAAACAACCTAATAATTATTTGAAACCAGAAAGACTGCATTAGAAACTATACAATACAATATGTACAATATTAGAAACTATACAATAATCTCCAACCAAACATTTATATTACTTGAAACTTCATTCCAAACTTTTGAACTGTAGCGCACATGACTCATTAAAAGCAATGGTTTAAAAAAAAAAAAAAAAAAAAAAAAAAAAAAAAAAAAGTCAAAGCTGAAATTTACTCAACACTGACACAACTGAGTGCTGAGCTTCAGACACCAATGACTGTAGGCTATTTTTTTCAAATCCTGCTGTATTTCAGACTACAGTTCTGCATTACAACTGTAGTACCAGTGGTACCAGTGGTACCAGGGATACCAGGGGTACTGCAGGACCTGCAGGACCGACCACAGGATCTTGCAGCGCAATGTGAATTTTCAGGAGCCCTGTGACCGGAATGGTTGCAAGTTCGATCCCCAGCACTAACAGCACATGACTGAGGTGTCCTTGAGCAAGACACCTAACCCCCAATTGCTCCCAGGGCTGCCCACCGCTCCGGGCAAGTGTGCTCACTGCCCCCTAGTGTGTGTGTATTCACTAGTGTGTATGTGGTGTTTCACTTCATGGATAGGTTAAATGCGGAGGTGGAATTTCCCCGTTTGTGGGATTAAAAAAGTATCACTTAACTTAACCAGCCCAGTGTAGGCAGGAAACGCATAGAAAAATCCTGCAAATTAACAAAACAGCCAAAATAAAATTATATCACTTCATAATTGACATATATAAATAATAACTAACAGTAAAACAACAAAATGTAATAAACGTGTTCCAAATAGAAGAAATATATAAATATCTATTCATCTATATGTATATATACATACAGTATCTCACAAAAGTGAGTACACCCCTCACATTTCTGCAAATATTTTATTATATCTTTTTATGGGACAACACTAAAGAAATGAAACTTGTATGAGTACCCAAAACAGATTTAACAAATTTAACAGCCCTGCTCCCCATTCACACCTGGAACCTTGTAACTCTAACGAGTTGTATGACACGAGAGTGTTGCCAGTTATTTAGACAATAATGTCTGTGTGTTGAGTTCTTTTCAGAGGGCAGTAAATCTACACTGATATACAAGCTGTACACTGACTACTTTAAGTTATATCCAAGTTTCATTTCTTTAGTGTTGTCCCATGAAAAGATATAATAAAATATTTGTAGAAATCCGAGGGGTGTACTCACTTTTGAGAGATACTTTATCTATCCACCTATCCATCCATCTATGTAAATACACACACTATATGGACAAAAGTATTGGGACATTCCTCTTGATCACTGAATTCAGGCGTTTCATTCAGTCCTATTGCCACAGGTGTCTAAAATCAAGCTCCTAGCTACGCAGCCTGCCTTTACAAACATTTGTGAATGAGTGGGTCCTTTTAAACAGCTCAGAGAATTTGGGCATAGTACTGTAATGGGATGCAATCAGTGCAAGTCAGATTATGAAATTTCTTACCACCTAGATATTCCACGAGCAACTGAGTGGTATTACTGAAAACTGGAGGCGTTTAGGAACCACAGCAACTCAGCCACATAAAGTTACAGAGCGGGTCGCCGAGCGCTGAGACGCATAGTGCATAAAAGCTGCCAACGCTCTGCTGACTCAATAACCACAAAGCTCCAAACCTCCTCTGGTATTAAAAAACATGTGCCAGGAGCTTCATGGTATGGGTTTCCATGGCCGAGCAGCTGTATGCAAGCCTTACATCAACAAGCACAGTACCAAGCATGGGATGGAGTGGTGTAAAGCACGTCGCCACTGGACTCTGGAGCAGTGGAAATGTATTCTGTGGAGTGGAGATAAAGCGCTTCTTTATCCGGCACTCTAATGGACGAGTCTGGGTTTGGCGAATGCCAGGACATTACCTGCCTGACTGCACTGTGCCAGCTGTAAAGTTTTGTGCAGGAGGGATAATGTTATGGGGTTGTTTTTCAGGGGTTAGCCTATAACCCTTAGCTTCAATGAAGGGAAATCCTAATGCTTCGGCAGACCAAGACATTTTGGACAATTCTATGCTTCCAACTTTGTGGGAACAGTTTGAGGAAGATCCTTTTCTGATCCAGCTTTAATGAGCCCCACTGCACAAAGCAGCTCCATCACGGCTGGGCAAGTTTGGTGTGGAAGAGCTTGACTGACCCTCACAGAGCCCTGACCTCAACCCCATCATGCACCTATGGGATGGACACGAATGGAGATTGTGAGCCAGACCCTCCCCAGCATCAGTGTCTGAGCTCAAAATTGTTCTTCTGGATACACTGAGCAGAAATTCCCACAGACACACTCCAAAATCTTGCAGAAACCTTCACAGAAGGGTAGAAGCTGTTAGAGCTGCAAAGGGGACCAACTCCATTTTAATGTCTGTGGATTTAGAATGGGACATCATAAAAGCTCCTGTGGGTCTAATGTGCAGGTGTCCATATAGGGTATACATTACATAGCTAGATATTTTCTCACTGCGATATTCAAACATCTGAAGAGCAAAAATGGTTAAAATACCAATCCCTAGTGCTGTGCATCCTCTGTGGGTCTACACTGAATTAAATTCTAAAGAATTCAAATGTTTACCTGGCTGTCTGTGAGGTGTAATATGGTCTTCTTGTAGGAGATCATGTCAAACTCCACGGCCTTCCACACCGTGTGACCGAACAGGTTACCCACTTTCCTCTTCCTAGTGATGACTATGAGGTACATCCCTGCACACACAGAAGCAAATCAGTACACCATGATGGAACAGACTGTTGACGACCTGCTACCTCTGCAGAGTTTAATACCATCCATCTTATGTACCTGGACTTAAGCTGATAGCTTGGTGAAAAATCTAGCTTACGCAGTTCCCCCTTTACCCCAAATGTATTTAATCAACCAAGACATGCCTGGTGTCTTAAGTTTGACTAAGCCCCAAGACTAACGTAGCTAAGCAAGGGAAGCTTAAATCTCATCAATATGTGGTTTCTGTTAGTCTAGCAAGTAATGTGTGTCTATAATAAGATAACAGTGATAAAGCCACATGAGCCACATGAGCAAAACAAGTCCTGGCTAACTGACTGTAGTGTGGTGTAAGGGAGAAATTGTGCAAATGAGTTACTCATAAACTGGACAATATACTGGAAACCAACTAGGAAAAGTTCTGTAAAGTTGTAAAGTTCTTTTTTTTTTTTAGAGGACATACAAACGATTGTTGAATCATTAAAAATGAACTCAAATGATTTCAATAACTAAATTGATTTGTTTTGTGACATTTTTCAATAAATATAGCACTATGAACCTATTTGCCCCCCCACCCAATTTCATATATATATTGGGTGTGTGTATATATATATATATATATATATATATATATATATATATATATATATATATATATATATATATATATATATATATATATATATATACATATATACACACACACACACAAATTAGATTTTTTTTTACCAAACTACTGTTTCACTATGCATTACACTCCTGATAACCTGGACGCGTTTTATGAGATTAGGGTTGGAATTACTCTCCAAAGGAACTTCTGAACCTCCTCCAACAACAACAGTGGGACCTACCAGCCACGAGGCGAATGGTTCCCATGATCCCACAGATCGGTCTGGTTACTCCTGATGGAGGAATGTCCTTAATGCCTTTGGAAGAGAAAGATGTGTCAGTACATTTCAAATGTGGCCAATCCTGCAGCCTTGAGTCTCATTAAATAAAGCTCACTATGCCTAAGGCACGGAGTAGCAGCCTTTTTTGTTAATAAGTAAAAGGAAATGCTAAAAATTCGCAAACTTAACAGAGCCACTGCTAAATATACCTAGCTCATTGTGAGGTATCACGGTCATTACAGGTAAACAGCCAGCAGGTTGTGAGCTTGTGCAATGGGGCGTTATGGCTGGCTGGGGTGGGATGGGATGGGCTCAGACAATCATTGTGCAAGTTCACACAGCGTTGTTTAACCTATAAAAACACAAAATACTTCCTTCTGTTGAGTAACACTGAAACGTTTATTTTATTATGTCGCTGGGGGTTGGGTGGACATCCCCTACACCAATGGAGCAGACGAGGGTAAACACAGGTGGGAGTGGATATGGACTACAGGCGTGTGGGTGTGCCTGGCGTGTGGTTGAATTAAATAAGGTCAGTTGACGATCAATTTGAATAACACTATGTGACGGCTGGGCTCAGGAGTGTGTCAGCTACTTACCTGAAAACACTACTTACCTTGCTGCTTTTTACCACATTAATGTCTGCTTGTATTCATTTTAATAATATGTGGTGTTTTACAAACAAAAACCCTGTCATTGTCCAGATAAACAGGTTTAAACAATCTTAATCACCTGAGACTTCTGCACAGTGCTGCATGTTCCTTATTGTTTATAGGTCTTATATGTGCAGTTCAGTTTGCTTTCAAAGTAGAGCCCATTCCGTGCACCACCTCTGAACACAAATCAGCAGAATCTTTCCCTGGGTCTGTTCTCAGGACCCACCTGTAAGAGTCATCTCTGTGGAAACCCTGTCAATGACCAGGACGTCATTAGATCCATCATCGCAGGCCTCGATGTAGAACTTCTCAGGGGATGCATGCCTGTGGAAGGGAAAGAGAGTGGATGGAAATATGAATCTGCATCTTTAACAAAACTACCCTAAAAAGATTTCAGAATGGTCTATTCCGTGAGATACCTGATAGGCTAACCATTTCCGTTCCTACTTATTATATCTGTATATAATGCTTTGATTCTCAATGTGGTCAATCTAAGCGTTTGCAGAACTGAACTTCCTTGCATCACTTGCATTCTGAAAAGCAGAAGCTGCTGCAGCTGGCAGCTCTGACTTTGGAACTGCAATAGCACAAGCTTTTGCACAGTAATAATGAGAAGCAGCTTTGGGGAACTTGTAGATAAAGAGTGGGGCAATGGGGCACTATGTTATGGTTGTGGGAAACTGTGTCATAATGCTCTTTTCCAACTACAACTCCAATTCCAGTAAAGTTGGGATGTTGTGTAAAACATAAATAAAAACAGAATACGATGAACTGCAAACCCTTTTCAACTGATATTCAATTGAATACACTACAAAGACAAAATATTTAATGTTCAAATAGATAAACGTTGTTTTTTGCAAATATTCACTCCTTTTGAATTTGATGCCGGCAACACATTCCTAAGAATTTGGGACAGGGGCAACAAAAGACTGGGAAAGTTGAGGAATGCTCAAAAAACACATGTTTGGAACATTCCACAGGTAAACAGGTTAATTGGAAACAGGTGAGTGTCAAGATTGGGTATAAAGGGAGCATCCCAGAAAGGCTCAGTCATTCACAATCAAGGACGGGCGAGGTTCACCACTTTGTGAACAACTGCGTGAGCAAATAGTCCAACAGTTTAAGACCAATGTTTCTCAATGTGCAACTGCAGGGAATTCAGGGATTTCATCATCTACAGTCCATAATATCATTCCACAGGTGAACAGGTTAACTGGAAACAGGCACATTATAAAGCGCAAAATACGACAACAGAGACCTCGGACTGTTGAGCAACTGAAGTTGTACATCAAGCAAGAATGGGAAAGAATTCCACCTACAAAGCTTCAACTGTTAGTGTCCTCAGTTCCCAAATGCTTACTGAGTGTTGTTAAAAGGAAAGGTGATGTAACACAGTGGTAAACACGCCCCTGTCCCAACTTCTTTGGAATGTGTCACAGGCATCAAATTCAAAATGAGTGAATATTTGCAAAAAACAAAGTTTATCCGTTTGAACATTAAATAAGATATTTAATGTTTCTGTTTTTATTTATGTTTTACACAACGTCCCAACTTTATTAGGGTTGTATATGATGGTTATGATCAGCTTTTTCTACCACACTGTACAATATAATTATAATTCTTCAACAATTATACGATTCCTACATTAATCTACCAACATCATCTTAACTTTATTCGATTTATTTTTACTAGCTGTTTAATGCTTATTCCTGTGGCTTTGTTATCAGTTTACTCTTGCAAACACTGGATTAAAGGGCCCATATCCCACATTTTTCTGTTATTTTTTTTCTCCCAAGGTTTGCTTCGATCATTTGCTACATAATCCACATAAATGATATTGCTACCTCTGCTTCAACCTCAGACTGCAAAATTCACCTTTATGCAGAAGACACGATTTTATATTGCTCAGCTGATTCTATTCATGCTGCAACAAGAAAATTACAGAGCTCATTTAATGCTCTACAGGTGGCGTTATATAAGCACAAACTAGTTTTAAATGCCACGAAAACTAAGTTCATGCTGTTTTCCAGATCTTTTAATACTGATTTTAGTGCTGTAAATATTACTACCCTGGCAGGATCCACTATTGAGAGAGTCACAGAATATAAATACATTGGCATATGGCTGGACGATAAACTCAGTTTTAAACCACACATAAATAAACTAGTCAGTAAATGCCGACAGAAGCTGAGTTATTTTTATAGACATAAGTCCTGTTTCCCCATGCATGCCAGAAAAAGACTAGTTGAAGCAACTTTACTATCAGTGCTGAACTATGGCGACGTTATCTATAAATATGCTCCCTCCAGCTCTCTCAAATTACTGGACCCAGTGTATCACTCTGCCCTGAGGTTCATCACTGGAGATCCGTACAGAATCATCACTGTGAGCTGTATGCGAAAGTTGGGTGGCCCTCTTTAACGGTACGAAGGGAAACACATTGTTTGATTTTTATTTATAAGACACTCTCCGGTCATTTGCCAGAATACATCACTTCATTGATGAATACAAATAACAGTAATTATCAGACTCGCTCTAGTAATTGGATCAGCTGCCAGGTACAAAGAGTTTTTACTGAACTGGGAAAATCTGCTTTTAGTCACAGCACCAGCTGGAATTCACTACAGGACACACTAAAACTCAGCTCACTGGTGTCACTCAGTCATTTTAAACTTGCCTGTTTAAAAGCCTGTACCTGTTTTACTTAATCATATTTATTCGTAACATTTATTTTTGTGTTAGTTCTCCTTAGTTCTTTATCTCTTTTTATTTATTTCCTCTCATTTTATTTTTAATCGTTTTTTGTTATTACTTTTTTAATTTGTGATATTGTATTATTACCTTACTAATTTCTTATCTACTTTTGATCTTAATTTCTTACCATTTAAATTATTTTAAGTTATTATTTTCTTTGTCATGTCAATCCCTGTTTTTGTAAATGCTCGGCTACATTAAAAATGAGGGTCGCCCTCAATGTACTTCCGAGTCAAAATAAAGGTTGATTGATTGATTTGCGTTAGTTCATGTAGCAAAAACAGTCATATTCTTTTACATGACCATTTCTAACCTTTCTTTATGCATTTCAATTAAACTCATTTTTGTTACTATGCATTTTAAAGGGAAATTCCAACTATTCAAGACTTCAGCATTAAATCTTTAAAATGCAAACAAAGTCATTCCGAGTGCTTTGATGTGAAACACTCTGTTCTAGAGGACCTAGTGAGTCAGAATTGTTCACAATGGTGGTGACAGGAACCAGACATCTAAAGAGACTAATGTCTCTAAAAGCTCCTCAAAGAAAGTTATCTGATGAAATGATTACAAATGCACTGCCTGAGGCCTCAGGCATTATTTTACAGTAGTGATGACATAAGCTTTGAATGGTTACAGATGTGTAACCACTTCCAAGGCTTTGTTTCACAACAGTTTTAAAAATCCTTTGTCTTAAACCCCTAAAAAGTTTTATTACACACTTCTAAAACCTGAGAAAAACCCTGTTAGTTTGCAGTGAAGTCCCTTTAGTTACTAAATAACAAGCCTTTGTATGAAATAGCCCGGGAATGTTAAGGGACTAAACTCATTATAAAAGCAATTCCTGGTTCAGTGTTAATTTTAAATGCAGCGTGATATAAGGCAAAATAGCACCCACAGAAAATGCCCCCCCTCTCTCCCAAACCCACCCATATTTTACTATCAACATTACAAGCAAAAGCTCTGAGGACACAACTGGGTTCACTAGTGGTTTAGGATAGTAAATACAGTGGCTATAATTGTGTTGTAGACAACTCAAGCTCGTTAACATGACATCACAAAAAACTGAGTTTTCATTATATGTACCATCTCGGCTGTGGAGCGAATGGTATGCTGGAATGTTGGTTACGCAATGAAGGGGTGGGGATTTCCCTGCACTTCCCTCCCGTGACGCAGAGGTGGGAACCTGTGTTGGACTCCGGCCCTCAGCTCCACACCTTTACCTTTACACTTATGGCATTTGCCTGACACTCTTATCCAGAGCGACATTTTACACAGGTAGGTGAAGGTGGTGTTAGGAGTCTTGCCCAAAGACTCTTATTGGTATAGTGTAGGGAGCTTACCCAAGCAGGGGACTGAACCTCAGTCTACAGCGTAGAAGGCAGAGGTGTTACCCACTACGCTACACCAACTCCTCTGATGTAATACACAAAAAAATGATAAAATAAAAATAAAAAATAGCTTTTCCATGACAGGGGCCCACCAAATACAGTTTTTACAACTGTAGTAACACTGTCTAATGTTTTGCGAGTGTACTTCATCTGTTCCAGTTAAGAAAACCTACAAACTGTGACGATACATAGGATGAACAGGTGTTTAAGTGATGTCACATCATGTCCAACCGCCCACACTTATGTGTGGCTGTTCATTACCTTCAGTCAATTCTCACTGGGGCTGATTCAGCAAGTCCTGACCGAGGCTTTAAATCAATGCTTCTCGAGGTCGAACATGTTTAAACATGTTAAACACATACCAGAGCAGAGCTACACTGATAGCTCCAAGCAGACTGCATGGGCCACATCTGGTTAAGTCTTCCTTCCTTGCGAAAGTGCTGATCAGCACATTTCCTGTGCACTTAAATTCACTCCTGACCACAACAAGCTACACTCAAAAAGGAGTGCAAGCATAGCCCCTGCTTCAAAGCATTAGTCTACATCACAAACACGAGCCAATCCTTCCCTTGTGATACGAGTATTGGCCTAGGGCTGTTCTACATGCTTATGACACCGTCACACAAAGAGCCACTGTTTAAGGATTACATGAGCTTAAATATCATGAATACAGGTCTATGAAGGGAAAACTGCCTTTATAGTGATTAGATGTCTGAAAACTGAATCGAATGTTTCTTTTCATTATTATAGGTCAAAATCCATGTCAAGTACACAAGCCATGTAGTTGAGTTAAAGTAGAGACACCATAAGGTAAAATATCACTCCAGTAAAAGTAGAAGTTCCGCCCTTTAGACATCCACTTGAGTAAAAGTACTAAAGTATTTGCCCTCAAATGTACTTAAGTATCAAAAGTAAAAGTACTAAAAGAGTAATTCTGGCTCTGATCTAGTCCTGTTATCATTTTTATAACAAGACTGGCTTCATGAACTCATTTCAGGTGAAAGTCCTCCAGCGTCTCTCTCGGTAAACCAGTCTTTTAATAGAACGTCATTAATTAGTGACGCTGACGTCTATTAAAATGATCAGAAGCACAAAACACTGAAGGTAAACAGTTTCCATCAGGGAGAACCGAGTGGCTCTGAAATCACTTTTTACACACAAGCAAAGTTTCAGTTTCAGATTTATTTACAACTTAGTTCCAAGTTTAAGTTTAATAAGAACTGGCTTTAAACTCAGGATCACAGATGAGCTCCTTTACTATGTTGATCTGTAGGCGTCTGTTCATAAACATAAACCAGCCCAAACTAATTTACTATAAAATGAAATGGTGTTTGTAGAAATTCAGAAAAAAGCCGCGTCAGTCTCGACTGCATACGTGGACATATTTCTATATTGAGCTCTATTTACACAAAGTTGAACTGCGTGCTGCACTGGGTCGGTATGACCAACAGGTCAAAACCAGCTCTAAACAAAGTGACCGCTGGGCCCTGATTGGTGCTCTGGCTTTGCGCAAAAAAGTGAGATATTTGACACTGAAATGTAGTGGAGTGAAAGTAAAAAGTCCCCCAGAATGGAAAAATTTCAGCACAGATACACGAAAAAACTACTTAAGTACAGTAACCAATTACATTTACTTAGTTACTGCCCACCACTGCTTTTCACTGGCTTGACAACACATAACTTGCAGCTATTGGAGAAATTTTAATTTCTTTTGACTGACTGATCCAGTTTAGATCAATCACATTCCACCTTGCCTCAAGAATACAAACATCAACACTGCAGTGAGAAGTGATATGCTCCCTACTGCAAGAACCATCCTCAGCACAGACTACATATCCTATATTTTCTTTCTCTGAGGACACCTAGAAACATTTGCCATTTTCCAACCTCTCCGTTTGTAGCCATGCCTTTAAGTCTGACACAGCGGTATGCAAAAGTCTGAACATCTCCCATTCAAATTAAATTCAATAAAACATGTTACAATGAGCAATAATCAGTAAATGTGCATTAAAATGTGCAGAGCTGTGTTAAGATGTCTTAACTTATTTTCACTTACATTACATTACATTAACGGCATTTAGCTGACGCTCTTATCCAGAGCGACATACAATTTGATCATTTTACACAATTGGCCTGACTGCATGTCTTTAGGACTGTGGGGGGAAACCGGAGAACCCGGAGGAAACCCACGCAGACACGGGGAGAACATGCAAACTCCACACAGAGAGGACCCCGGTCGCCCGGCCGGGGAATCGAACCCAGGCCCTCATTGCTGTGAGGCGATAGCGCTACCCACCACGCCACCGTACATACTTAGAAAATCAACAGTCAGTTGACCTTAAGCACCCAAACTTTTGCATATGGCTGTGTAAGTAAATGACCTCTGGTTGCCTCGTGTTGTGCAGTCTGGGACGAAACAGGCCACATAAACTCAGTGTGAATGGCAGCTCACCTGCTGTAGGCTGAATCGTGGGATGTGTACGACTGTGACGTCACAAAAACAAAATATTCAAAAGAGGCTGTTTCCCCACATAAACCTTACCAACGTTCACATACCACATTAAACACTTTCATTTAAAAAAAAACTAGCAAACAAAAAACCCCCACCCAGTTTTGCTGATTTTGGGCTGTTTAAATGTGCACATTAGTTTAGGGACTACAACTTAAAGCCTGCAGTATAGATCAGCACTAAAATTTGACCAAAAGGCCTCAGAAATAAAGCTCTTAAATTCAATTACACTGATGGGGGAGCACTGGATAACACCTCCGCTACACACTGCAGCAGAAACGATGATGATTAAGTCAAATAATTTCAACACTTATCTTAACACGCATCTTAAAATCTAAAAAAAACGATTTCCATTTTGAACTGCACTGCTGACACTCCCTTCTGCCTCAGCCAGGTGTCTCTCGTTTACCGCAGAGCTGGGAGTTGGTCCCAAAAAGAGATGATTCTCTGAAATCGGGAGTCAACTAAAAAGCTTTGGACTCAATAGTGACCACAGTGATGGTCATGTATGCCCAAAATGGTGCAAGCAGAGTGTGAGACATTCTAGTGTGACTGTCTAAATAGCCTGCCTGAAAAATCCTACGCTGACATTTTGCCGTAGCATCATGAGGATTTTCACAAACACTGTGTGACTCCGTTGAGACGCTGTTGCTAGGCAACGACTTTGACAGCTGTAGGAGACGCTCAAGCTATATTTCTGTTTGTGCACAAACAGAAAACGGACACTTTTAAGATCACATTCGACTGACAGCTGATTCGGTCAGATTCTGAAGATGAGACTAATCTAAATTCCCAAACTATCACTTTGGTTTGTGTGGAGCTGGAGAACGAACTGCCGGCTGTGCAACGAGTTGGCGGAGCTTGTTACTTGGACGTAGCAACAAGCTGCTCGTTAAGGAGCTATAATTTGGAGGAAGGAACTGAACATTAAAACATATTAAACGCCGCTTTCACGTCCAGTTTATTCATTCATTACTGTATTTATTTATCCGTTGTATAAAATCAATAGAACACTTGAAAGACATTATAGCCAATAATATCACAGCCGTGATGTCGTACGGCGACCAAATCACAGCCCTGATGTTATTTTGCAATAACACACTCCCTCTCATCTTCTATGGCTTACATAATTTATAATGTAATTAATTAATGTTGTCATCTCCTTCCTTGTGCTTCAATTTTTCCGAAGGGAGAACATTTCAGTGGAATTGACTCTCGTAACTTAGAACCAGGAACCAAAGACGAAGACATGCAAGGTTCTGAAAAAGTTCTATCTGAGAACTTATTGGCATTATGGCCAGTATATATCCAATATCCAATATCCAATATTTCACTTTTTCATTTGTTTTTAAATAAGCCGGTTTTTATGAAGCGTGCAGCAGTGAACTACAGAGCTGTTGTAACACGAGCAACTGATTCACTGTTTCATGTTATGCAAACTGTGCCCTTGTTTACTCATAACCATATAAAATATTTCGAAATTCGAACTCTGATCTCAAAAAAAAATAAAATCCCACTTAACCTGAAAACATGTACGTTCTTATATCTACAGAAGACACCGAACCATTTTGTCCTTCTCTGATACTGATGTTAAACCCTTGAGTATTATGCAAAACCAATACCGATCTGATATATTCTCCCTCCACAGCTCAGAGCATCACATCGCAGTGTGAGCGAGTGCTATTTCAGGACAGATTTAGTACAGGATTTGGTCATGCTCGTTGTTTTTCCCCTCTGATATCCCATCCAACATTTTCTGCTGATATCAACCTGATGTGACCATTTGAAGACATGCAACGGTTTGATGACTACATGCTTTGGCCTTCAGCGCTGAGTGGGCGGTACGGGGGGGCAACTCTATCACATAGTGCAGCAACAGTAATGACCACATGTCTAAGGTCATGCTTCAGAAATGACCAAACAGTCAGCACTTACAAAAATCTGGAAATGGTGTAATAGTGCAACAGTGTAATAGAAAATAGGTAAATGTGGGCGACACATAAAAGGATCTGTGCACCTGCAATAAGGACACCTGCTATTTAATTCATCCGTTCCCTGTCCTTGGTAAATATTTCATCCATAAACTTAACTTACAAATAAAACCCCTAAGTTGTTTTAAAAGATTTACAACTGTGTCGCCTCAATTCAACATACACACTGCAAAAGTAGCTAGACTGAGAAAAGCACTAAAAAAATGTTATTTGTTTGAACCTATATGGAGTTTACCTCATACAACACATGATGCCGGTGCTGTTTCCATATTTGTGTATTTAAATGTGTGACTTTTTGTGAAGTGCTCTTATACCGTTACCCTGTTACCTAATTGCCCCAGTGTTACTTATATTCTACAGTCTAAAGCAGTGTTTCTCAATCATAATACTGGAGGCCTCCAGCATCAGGGCTGAGAGACACACTGATCTAAAGCTCTCCATCAAGTGAACGTGGATCAATAAAAAGGTGCAGAAAACAGAAACACAGGCCTGGTTTCCAGCCCAGCTGACCTCAGCAACTAAACCATGCCCATTCTCACTGACAGCCACGGTTAGCACGCAGCCTGGAAACGACGCTGAAGTCAGCTTCTTCGAATTTCCCCGTTCCACCTTAAAAGGCGCAGCAGTTCCATTCTGGCGCCCGAGGCTGGCAGACTGTCTGCACTGTTTAAGGTGGAACGGAAAAATTCGAACAAGAAGCCGGCGACAAGACAGCCAGTTTCGGTCTCGTGGCCTGACAAAGCAGAGACGGGTCAGATATGTTCAGCCTGGAGCGAGGAAAAGTGGAAATGTGAGGAATGTTTGTGAAATAAAGACCAAACGTCCTCACGGGTCTCAGCTCCGACCGGCTGAGGAACACCGCTCACTCAGGCAGACCTACAGCTAAAGAAACAGCACAGCGAAGCACTTCAGCCAAAGGACAGGCAGCCGGTCACACACAGAGCGGACACGCCAGGCTGTCTGGGGGTGTCTCGGTCTGAAACCAAGTCAAATTCAGCTCAAACTTACAGGTTGAATCTCTCGTAGGCGGTCGCCATCTTCACTTCCTGCACTGCACGGACCTCCAGTGACGTTGCCGAACGTGACGTCAGGGCTCGGAGGCCTCCGAAGGTTCACGACTGTGTTTACATATATTTACATATTTTAAAATAATATGCATACATTTTATTTTAATACTAATTAAAACATTTATTCCCTTTTTTTAAAATAAAGTCAAAATATGTCATTTCTAATTGCCGCTAAGCTGCGCTATTTTTGTCTTCTTGTTGCATTTCTAATGACTTTTATTTTTATTTATTTATTTTTGAGCGGTATTGATGTCTTCTGGCAGGCTTGCAGATTCCTTTTGTTCTAAACATGTACACATCAATAAAAAAATAAATAAAAGGAAGAAAAAGCAAATGGATGCCATTATTTTGTTGATTTTTAAATGGACGTTGACAGACAAAAAGCACAAAATTGCAGTTAAAAGAGCAAAACAGAAAACTGTCTCCTGCAAATTGCACGTTATACATATAATGTATACAATTCTATTCAGTGTAGTTAACTATTTCAGTTATGAACCGGGTGTGTATTTTGCCCTTCTACAGTTTTGACTGCAAATTTTCCTTAGATAGTGAAAAAAGGCACATGGCAAATCTGTGACCTTCAGCAGCCTCTTAAACACCTTGAGACCACCGGTGGCGTCTCTTCAGTGATCTGCTCTGGAAACATTACTTTTATAAAATAACACAAAGAGCGTCGGAGATTTTTGGCTTTCAGCAGTAAACTGTAAGCATATAGGAATATGTGTAGATCATAAAACACATGTTCTGTTCATTTGAGGGAAGATTTAAAATAAATAAATAAATAATATAAAATTCACATTTATTTCATGCAGCTACTGAATAATTTGCCTTATGATTTGGGCATGTAGATTCAGATGGACAAACCACAATAAACCCTGGAGAACAAGAGTATATGATGTATTTAGTCAGTAACTTTTACCCATTTTCATCATGACTCATCAGAATAAACATTACTCCAAATGCTATAAGGCACCTTCTGGGGTCCTGCTAAAATGATTTGGAGTCTTTATTTGATTTCTTCAGCACGCTGCTGATGGAGGAGCTGGCAACAGGTCTGTCTACTGAGAAGGGACTGAGGCCATCTAACCAAGCGCCAAGTCCCATTTTTGAAGACGGTCTAGATGTCGCTTTTCCTCGGCCAAGACGCCTCACAATCGTATGCAGCCTGTAGGTGTAAACGATGGAGAGAGAAGGCCCTGGCAGCAACACAGAGGAGAGACGTCAGTCGGAGCCTAAGTGCAGTGTTTTAATCATTTTAAATTAAGAATTGTTCTGCTGTGAAACAGGCAGTGTAGGCACTGAATATTTGCTCTGTTGTCTTCGGCACTGTTAGTCTCTTGGCAACGCTGTGACATCCCTGCCTTGGGAACTGAAATGAAATTCCTTTTTAGAACAAGCTTCACACAAAAACGCTGCCTGCTGAGACACTGATTCTCTAGACAGAATCAGATGCACTGCTTTCTCAACAGACTTCTCCTTAACTTACCTTTCCTATGTTTCACTGCCCGCCTCCACAGACCTATGAGGCTATGCATCATTTTGGTGTAGTCAGCAGCACTGCAGGTCTAAGCTTTTCTCTCTCTTTTTTTCTGAAAATCACACCCTGTGGAAAATTAAACTGTTCCCAAAATGGTGTGTTTTGTCCTATTTGCATTCTTCTCTTGAAAATCACCGAATCCTTTGAATTAAAAGATCAGTGAAGCTACACCATGTAAGTTTCGGGGATGTGGCGACATCTCTGGTGGACATGTGTAATTGCATGCAACATGCAGAAGAGCCCTTCTTTTGAGTGGCTGAATCTAATGATTCGCAAGCGCATTGAAAGAGAATTCAAAGAGAAGTCAGGACTTTATGAAGGTCTTCTGATGATCTAAGTGAATTATTTATTATTGTCATCCTATCTTCATCAGCAGCTTTTGAGACCTCAACCTCAAACCCGACCCTCATTTTTTCAGTTTTTGTGTGTGATGTTTCCGTGTAAGAGTGTAGTGGAGTTAGGACGTCCTCAGCACAGAACAAAGTCGCAGGGCCTCTGTGTGTTGTAATCTGAGCTTCTCTGTTTTTATAAGAAGAACAGCCATGTGTGCATGTTAGTTCCAAGCAGCGATTCCAACAGGTCAACAGAATTACGTATCAGGTTTGGGGTATTTTGTTTAGCGATGGCAGCAGTGATGCTTAAAAAGCACTATACGTTTTCACAATGGAGAAAATGACAACATAGCCCCTGTTCAATTCATGATGAGCCCTGTAAAATTCCTGGAAACTCAATCAGTGGCTTGATGCATTATTAAATTCAGAGGATGGGTAGCTATTCTTACAATGCACTCTACTGTACAGAGATGTCAGATCAGCTAAAGAATTTAAAGAGCCTGTATAATAGAAATCCAAATGTTCCCTTACTATTAAAACATTACTTACAGTCCATATGCAGAAACTAAGCTGCAAAAACAGCGCAACTTGAATTTCACTGCGATTGTGAGGTCATTAGAAATAGAATCTATTCAGCCTACAGCAGTTTAACTCCACCCATTCACACTGACTCACGAGGAGTTTTTCAGTCCTGACAGCCCTTTAAGGCCTAAGGGATAAAGAGAGGTCGCAGAATGGTCAGGTAATAAATTATGGCTGTTTATACAACAGTGCACCTTTTCGTGTCCAGGAATGGAATTAATTTATTCCTGGATAGACAAAAATGTTGGACATCTGCCAACCCTTCCTGTAGACATGGACCCCAGTGGTCACCGATACTTTACCTGAAAATCTAGAATAACAAAGTTTATATGGCATAAAACTTAACATATTGGCCTTTGGGAACTTCAGTGGTATTTTTTGATGGGGAAGTAGCCACTGTCCTGAGCGGTTGCCAGATTTGCATTAATTTGGGAATGACACAACTAAATGACTAGTTTTCTGCCTCCTTTAAAGTGCCCTAGACTTTAATGCTGCTATTTGGACCAAAATTATGGAGTTTATATATGTATATGTGTATATATATATATATATATATATATATATATATATATATATATATATATATATATATATATAGTACTGTGCAAAAGTTTTAGGCATCTAAGCAAATTAAACAATTTACCTCAGCAGTGAGTTTATCACAATACACAATATACATTAGAATGAAGTCATATTCATTAAAATAAACAAAAAAACAATAGTAAGAATTTCTTGGGTCCATATTTTTCCTTGACACCTTCACAGCTGCCACAGAGACTCGTTAATATCATCAGTTACATCATGAGCTCAATTTACTGAAGCACTGATTGGTCAAACCAGGAGCTGCTTTTTAACTCCATATAATACTGGACTTCCTCGAGGAGAGGCTTGGAAATGGTTAAACAAACATGCTAACATCCAGAAAATCACTGTTTATTATATATATATATAAAATCATTATTAATTCATATTCTATCCATTTTGTTTATTCAAATATTAACACTTTTCTCAGCAAATAAACACAAACTACACAAACAAATAGATTTTAAACATGTGTCTTGGGTGTCTAAGACTTTTGCACAGTACTGTATAACAGCAGGATTCATCTCCTATACGATCTCCTTTAACCATCTACTTTATCATGCATCAGTTATTTTTTCTTTACCAGGCGTTTTACCTTATCTGCTGTAACTCTACAGTGTGTATGATGCCTTTATAACTGACATTATTAATTGCTGTTTATATGTCATCTCTAAAGTACACTTTTACTTGAGTGCATATTTAAAAACTCATACTTTTTGCTTGCTCAAACAACTGGTCAGAGTGATACAAAATGAAATGCTAGCACATTGACTTTATTCATTCATTCAGTTTTATTTTGCTCACATGACCTGATCACAAATTTTTGAAGAGAAAACGAATGCGGTTTGTGCTCAATATGTTGTGAGAAGTGGAACAGATAGTGACAAATAGCGATCCCCAATGACTGATTGTCATTCAAGATAAATTGCAGCTGGAAAAATATCATTGCAGATAAGTGAGTATCTGAGAGATGTCTGGAGGTAACACAGAAGGCGTAGCATTGGGGACTTTTTGATTGATAGATAAATGAATTCTCTGATGTCATGTTTAAGCTCAAGGTGATGTTATGTCACCCAGAAACGATGAATGTTGTTGAGACATGTAAAAATGCAGAAATTAATTAATCCCTAACTCTGGAGAAAAGTAAATAGCTGGCTCTCGTCCCTGTAGCAATGGCACGAGAAGTGATGATCTTTAATGATTAGCTTGAGGGGCTTCTACTTATCCCAGAGCAAAAACACCAGTGTGCCAAATACTGAACCTTGTGGAACCCCATTTACATAGTACAACAAGAGGTTTTTCACACATAATTAATGCACTGTAAATATCTGATTATAAGCTTTTGTCATTTTGTCTAACATTTCTTCCTTTTTTATTTCTGATTAAAAATTTAACACTCTTTTTTATTTTCAATGTACAGTGGTGCTTGAAAGTTTGTGAAGCCTTTAGAATTTTCTATATTTCTGCATAAATATGACCTAAAATATCATCCGATTTTCACACAAGAGAACCCAGTTAAACAAATGACAGAAAAATATTATACTTGGTCATTTGTTTATTGAGGAAAATTATCCAATATTACATATTTGTGAAAGGCAAAAAATATGTGAACCTTTGCTTTCAGTATCTGGTCTGACCCCCCTGTGCAGCAATAACTGCATCTAAACGTTTCCGGTAACTGTTGATCAGTCCTGCACAACGGCTTGGAGGAATTTTAACTCATTCCTCCATACAGAACAGCTTCCACTCTGGGATGTTAGTGGGTTTCCTCACGTTAACTGCTCACTTCAGGTCCTTCCACAACATTTCGATGGGATTAAGGTCAGGACTTTGAGTTGGCCATTCCAAAACATTAACTTAATTCTTCTTTAACCTTCTTTGGTAGAACGACTTGTGTGCTTAGGCTCGTTGTCTTGCTGCATGACCCACCTTCTCTTGAGATTCAGTTCATGGACAGATGTCCTGACATTTTCCTTTAGAATTCTCTGATATAATTCAGAATTCATTGTTCCATCAATGATGGCAAGCCGTCCTGGCCCAGATGCAGCAAAACAGGCCCAAACCATGATACTTCCACCACGTTTCACAGATGGGATAAGGTTCTTGTGCAGGAATGCACACGCTTTTCATTTAAACCAAAAAGTTCTATTTTGGTCTCATCCGGCCACAAAACATTCTTCCAACAGCCTTCTGGCTTGTCCACGTGATCTTTAGCTGTAACGTCGTGGAGTGACAAGGAGGCGGACACATGCACTGAGATGATTTATTATTTATTAAGATTTATTAAGGGCAAATCCAGGTTCAGGGTCAAGACGGTCCAGGGTCAACGAGCCAACACAGAGAGCAGGAGGGACAGACATGACTTAAATAAACACAGACTGGAAACACACTACACGAGAATACAAATCAAATCAAACACTTCAAATAATACAAGCAATACAAACAATACAAAGACCAACAAACAACTAGGAAAAACACAGGGCTTAAACACAACAGGGATAACAGGACACAGGTGGAAAACACAGGTGGTAACGATCAGGGGCAGAGTCTGAAAACAAGGGGGCTGGACTGGGAAGATAAACGAAAGTACATTGACAAGTAAACAAAAGCACATGGAAGACCAAAACACAAGAACATGGATAACTGGGAGGTGCCAATCATGACATTAGCAAAGTGCAGAGACACAGCAGTGTTCTTTTTGGAGAGCAGTGGCAACTCTGCCATACACATCATTGTTGTTCAGTGTTCTCCTGATGGTGGACTCATGAACATGAACATTAGACAATGTGAGAAAGGCCTTCAGTTGCTCAGAAGTTACCCTGGGGTCCTTTGTGACCTCACCGCCTTGCTCTTGGAGTGATCTTTGTTGGTCGACCACTCCTGGGGAGGCAAACAATGGTCTTGAATTTCCTCCATTTGTACACAATCTCTCTGACTGTGGATTGGTGGAGTTCAAACACTTTAGAGATGGTTTTGTAACCTTTTCCAGCCTGATGAGCATCAGCAACTCCTTTTCTGAGGTCCTCAGAAATCTCCTTTGTTCAGGCCATGATACACTACCATAAACATGTGTTGTGAAGAACAGAGTTTGATAGATGCCTGTTCTTCAAACAAAACAGGGTGCCCACTCACACCTGATTGTCATCCCATTGATTGAAAACACCTGACTCTAATTTCACCTTCAAATGAACTGCAAATCCTACAGGTTCAGATACTTTTGCCACTCACAAATATGTAATAATGGATCATTTTCCTCAATAAACAAATGACCAAGTATAATATTTTTGTGTCATTTGTTTAACTGGGTTTTCTTTGTCTACCTTTAGGACTTGTTTGAATATCTGATGACGTTTTAGGTCACATTTATACATAAAAATAGAAAATTCTAAAGGGTTCACAAACTTTCAAGCACCACTGTAAATGTGTGGCACTAAACTACTGTAAGCCTAATAAGTGGATTTCTGAAAATGAGGTGTTTTTTGTATATGAATCTCTTTTATTTAACAAAACAAGGAACATTCAGTTTTTCATGATGTGGGACCTTTAGCATTAATAATGTTAAACACAGGTGTTGTTTTCTAGTGTAAATGATAAGGAAATGCCTGATATACGATTTATCCCCTAATAAATACTGTAATTTGACCATAATATCAGCGGCTTGGTCACTTTTTCAAAAAAATCAGATAAATTATTAAACATTTACAAGAACACATAGCACCACTTTAACAGACGTTTACAGTACTAAGTCTGAGAATTTGGAGGTCTGATTGGCGAAGCACTGGCTGAAATGCACTGGCTGAAATTTTGTATTAGGGCTGAGTAATAGAACGACATTTATAGTTATTGGGATAAATTACATCACAATACGTTACATTATGTCACAGTATACTTTTCTAAGAATGTTGTGGATGTTGTCAGTACTTAAAAAGACACTTTTTAAATGCATGTCTGATCAAAAACAGAGCGTCATTTGTCCGGTTTAACTGGATTTAGTCGAGCACAGTATGTAAAAGGTTTAGTACAATCGTTGGATTTGTAGTTTTTGATAGTCATTTTAAAATATGGCACTACTGTTCCAACTGTGACTGTTTCGAAAAACATCTTGAAAATGATTATTTTACATCATCGAAACTCCATTTAGAAGGGTTTCATCAGTTGTTTGACATTCACAGGCAGGAGGACTCCTAAGAGAAAAGTCCTAGCTGTGCTAATCTAATGACAAATCATACCTCCCTTCTAAATGTGGATGGAAATTCTCTGAGTGATAGGGAAAGGAGCTTGTCTTTGTGTAATTAGACAACAGAGAGCACCCTATCACCCACACACACACACACACAGGGAAACTCCGAGTCTGAAGGGGTTTCAGTGCACTCTCTCGTTCCATCCCCAGACCTGATGTTCTTCCACCTACAGCTCCACCTAAAGTTAATGAAAGGTGTGTGAGTCAGACTCACACATGTATGCATAAATAGAGGCTAGACAGAGCAGTCCCTGATGACTTGTACAGGGTTTGAAAGTACCCTCCTTGATTCCTTGGGTCCAGATAAAGCGCCACATCGTCAGCTCCGCCCATCTGTGGATAGATCCCTCTTTAAAACGTACATAACTGTGCAAAAGTCTTTGTATTTCACATTATGACTGTAGGAACACCTTAATCACCTTTTCACACTGCAGTAAATACAACCAATACTATACAACATTACTGTGGTTAATCGATGCCCCCAGCTGTCTCTTGGGTTTGTTCAGCATTCCTAAGTAAACACTCCTGAATTAAAGGGCCCTGCGGCATGCGCCCCCCTAGGTCAGCATGTGTAAAAGTGTTTGCTTTTTAGTGACATCACAAAACAATGACTTAATAAACGTTTTCAGGCTTAATTTCCATATATGGACTGTATGGAAAAGGGAGTGGAGCAATTTTGAAACCTTAGCCGTGTTTACATACTACGTTACTGTATATTACATAGTACATACTAAAAAAAATGGGTTTTCCGTGAAATGGGCCCTTAAACATAAAGAAGCACTGAGTTGCCAAAGCAGATACAGGATGGTGACTACAGATAACACTGGGCTTCCTCAAGGAGGGGTTTAAATGGCTTAATGGCAGCAACATAAAAGCAGTTTGCCTGGTATTTATGTAGCGCTTTTCTGAGCAGAAATGCTCAGTGCCTAAAACTCGTATGTAGCTCTATCTGTGCACTGTGAAAGGAAAAAAGAAGTAGGGCAGGTTGCCAGTGTGTGATAAGATTGGGGGTATGAGTAAGCACAGAAACCCTCCTCCACAGCCCTCGCCTAGTCCACATCCTGACGCCCTCCGGTGTTGAGTTTCCTTGTTTCTGTGCATTGCTCACTGCGCTGCTGAGAGGCTCCTCAGATCACAGCACCACCCTACTGAAAACCTCTGTGAGTCAAGCGCAGAGCTGGGCAAGCCCCTCACACACACACACACACACACACACACACACACACACACACACAGGTAGGATGGAGATTAGATGATGGAACAGTTATATCTGGTGATAAGATGATAATGAATGATAATGAAAACTTAGGACACTGGCTTTGATGTAATAGACAAATAAATAAATAAGATGTATTAATAATGTTAATATTATTATCAACATTAAAACATTAATACAGGGGCAACAAAAGACTGGGAAAGTTGAGGAATGCTCAAAAAACACCTGTTTGGAACATTCCACAGGTGAACAGGTTAACTGGAAACAGGCACATTATAAAGCGCAAAATACGACAACGGAGACTGTTGAACAACTGAAGTTATACCTCAAGCAAGAATGGGAAAGAATTCCACCTACAAAGCTTCAACAATTAGTGTCCTCAGTTCCCAAACGCTTACTGAGTGTTGTTAAAAGGAAAGGTGATGTAACACAGTGGTAAACACACCCCTGTCCCAACTTCTATGGAACGTGTTGCAGGCATCAAATTCAAAATGAGTGAATATTTGCAAAAAACAATAAAGTTTATCCATTTGAACATTAAATATCTTGTCTTTGTAGTGTATTCAATTGAATATATACGTTGAATAGGATTTGCAAATCATCAAATTCTGTTTTTATTTATGTTTTACACAACATCCCAACTTCATTGGAATTAGGGTTGTAATAATAATCATAACAATAATAATAATAAAAATAATAGAAAATTATTACTGGATATTTACAATAGACCTTAGTGCAGTTGACATATAGCACTGATAGAGAGATAGATACATACATATGTGACTGTTATTAACATTATTGTCACGGTTGGCCCCTCCCAGTCCTGTCCATGTGCTCCTTTGTTTTGGTTTCAGTCCTGCCCCCTGTTTGGTTACTCCGCCCCTGATTGTGTTCACCTGTCCCTCATTGTTCCGTGTATTTAAGCCCTGTGTTTGCCCCTTGTGTGTTCGCCAGTCTTTTTATCTTTGTATCTGGTCTTTTGTTTGATGTGTTGACTCTGGTGTTTGTCATGTCTTACCCTCATTCTATCCGTGTTGGCTCATTGACCCTGGACTGCTTTGACCACAACCCTGGATTTGCCCATAATAAATCTCGCTTATCTCAGCGTGTGCGTCTGCCTCCTCGCTCCCCCTTACAATTATTAATAAAATGTTTTATGAAAATTACCATAAAAATCATAATAGACCATTATACAAATAATAATAACAACAACAATAAAAATGCATTTTCATAAAAATAATAAAATAACAATTACAAGAACAACAATATTAATCAAACAACAATGACACAACAACAACAACAACAACAACAATAATAATAATATAGTTGACATTATAAAGATGAAAATAATCTTTCATTCAAAGCTAAAAAATGGATTTTTGAATGATTTAGGGTTAGGGTTAGGTGTGAAGAGCTACAGGAAGTCACTGTTAGATGAGCTGCATGTTTAAATCTCAAATCTCCACCTCAGCGTCCATCATGCAACACACATCACACCTCTGTCCACTGTCATGGAGAGCGGTCATTCACGAATCCCATGATGAAAAATACCACAGAGAGGAAATCACTGATCACATGGCAGCAATAAATGTACAGCATTTATTTCACCATCATTATGATATTGCAGCCGAGGCACTCGCTGTTCTGACTCACGACTCTAATCCCTGTTGCCTTTAAATGTTTTTCCTGTTTCTTCCCTCTTCAGTCCAGTTTCACTTCTGCTGGTCACTGTGGCATAAAACGTCATACAAATGTCAACGTCATCACCAGAAGTGGGTAGGAGGTAGTTACTTTACTCAGTTACATGTAATCTAGCAAGTTCCAGTATTATAACATTTTCCAAATTTAATTCTAAAATATTATAATAAATTTACTCAAAGTACATTTGTGTGGTCTACAGTTTTACTTACTTACATTTTAGTCATTAACATTTAGTAACTAAACAGTTTTAATGTTGGTGACAACTTCAGATGCTGCATATATTGAAAAGCTCTGTGGCTCTCTAAGGTACTCAGTACTCAGGACTCAAGTAGTTTTTTGAGCTGCTACCTTTGCACCTTTGTACTGTATGTTACTTTTTTGGGGGGAAGAAGCTTGTTTTTTGGGGGAGGTACGACCACTTTTACTATTTTCACTGCAGTTATTCAGTGTTCATTTGTGGTCAGTTTTAGAAAAAAGTATCATTAAAATAACCTCTTTATCAATTTTGCCAAATGCTCTTAATGCAACTGTTACACTGGAGACAGTGTTTGAATTTTCTGTTAGAAATGGCAATCAGATATATTTCTAAGATTTCAAAGCCAACAGTCACCTTTACATCCATTAATAATTTATTAATACTCATTTTAATAATATTCATTTAATAATACAACTAATAGCTCATAGAATACATCCATGTAAACACTCCAATCGGAATAGATTAGTCTGATCTGAGAAAGGTGGCTAATCCTGTAAATAATCCATTAAATAGAAAAATAAAATCAGTGTAAACGCCTGCATCTGATTACATTCCCTATCGGAACGTTTAAGTAAGTTCTGCATGCATGTCACGTCATAGTGAAAGTTTATATCGTTCAATAAGGCGAAGCAGAAACTGGTCTGCTGAGGAGACAAAGTTTATGCTCTGATCTTTAAAAGACGGTGGTGGGACGGACGTCCAGCTTATGTGTCTCAGAACACGACGTCTTCCTCTCGACCTTCTTTAATAAGGACACGTGAAGGTGTCTGACATCATTTTAAAGCAATAAAAAGCAATAAAAAAACACAAGCACTGCTCACTGCTGCTCATTTCACTCTGACTGGACTCACATGATGCTCGTTGTCATGGTAACTACACTACACTACACTAAGCGGTTCTCTACACATGTGCGCACTTTTGGATCGGATCATGTGCAGTCAGTACATACATGGAGGTTTTCATCAGATTGTTTAGTACAGTGAGAATATAAACACCTCAGTCTGAATCTATAGTCTGACTGTATTCAATCAGACTGGCAAAATCATTGCATGTAAGCACAGCCAAGGACAAATAATGCTAGCTAGCTATCAGGAAGTAAATTACGTCCTGATGAGGGCGCAGTTGGATGGCAGCATATATGTATTTATATTTATAGATTTTGGGGTTGGTTGGCACACGTGTCAGCCTGCCCAAATGTACGATTACTGTGGCAAACATGTAATGTCTAATATTTAATATGCAGCTCTCCACTATATTACTGTTTATCTCAAGATTAAAATATAACTTTGAACTCAATGGTGAAATCGTGAAAGAAGGATGTTGTCACTGAACTGCAATGCTGTGATGAATTGTGTTTAATATTAGAAAGAATATGAACAAACAGTCCATTTAGATTTCAGGTTGACAGTAAACAGCACTAAGGGAGTAGATCAGCACGATATGTTACAAATGTCATGTAGTTCATGGGAACTGAAGCATTCAAAAGAATGAGAAAGGAAACGACAAGCGACTGAAAATTTACACCTTGTGATTTGAAATTTAAGTGAAGTGAAAGTAAGTGAGCACATCCTCTGCAGAGAACCCACTTCTGCACATTTAATGCAATATTACGGTCTATTTGCTGTATTTAACACACCAGAACAGCATGGAAACCCTGATATTATATAACCCTATTGAATGTGGATCCTTAGGGTTTGATCAAATTTTGATTCACAGCATGTGGTTATAGAAATGAGTCTTTATCCATTTGAGCTTTTTTCCTGCAGCAGCTCAGATCGATTTGAATGTAGCCCACACGTGTGCTCCTTTTATGTCTGTAGACCTGCACCTCTGTTTCTAGAATACAGTTGGTTTAAACTAAAAACTAAATTGTGATCATGAAGTAATATATTCCAATCGCCGATCGCTCTGACTCATGGCTGGTTCTGAGTGTTGCCTTTCCACTCAGGACACAAACCCTGCTTCACTTTTTCTGCTCTTTATGAACCCGACTGACTGGACATGAAACATTATGCAAATGCAGATGCAAAAGATTCACTCCATGGGACTCTTTAGAGAGCATCAAGGAACTGCCGATCGAGGTTTTTAACCAATATGACGATTTTCAAAAGGACCAAAATGAAACTTTTTGCAACTGTGAGATTATAAAGGATGAATGTGTGGCCTAAAGGTGGTCTTTTTACATCTACAGACCTACATTTTTGATTAACGAGCTAATTTATGTTGTTTCATTTGCAGGCCCCTAATGGCTATTCCACTGGCTGAACTAACAGATTTTAAATTCAACTCTATTATCAGATTAACTAGGACACCGTTGCCTCTCAGTGCATGAAATGTTGTGACTCCGCATTGAGCGGCTAGTGAGCAATGAGGGGTGAATGAGGACGTGGTGATGGTGGTGTGTTAGTATGTGTTGCGTTGGTCGGAGTGGATCAGATACAGAAGTGCTGCTGGCATGTCCACTCACTGTCCACTCTATTAGACATTGCTTCCTTGTCAGTCCTTCTTGTAGATGTAATATCAGAGATGATAGCTCATCTGCTGCTGCACAGTTTGTGTTGGTCATCCTCTAGTCCTTCATCAGTGGTCACAGGAAGCTGCTGGCTAGATATTTTTGGTTGGTGGACTATTCTCAGTCTAGCAGTGAAACTGAGGTGTTTAAAAACTCCAGCAGCGCTGCTGTCTCTGATCCACTCAGACCAGCACAACACACACTAACACACCACCACCACATCAGTGTTACTGCAGTGCTGAGAATGATCCACCACCCAAATAGTACCTGCTCTGTGAGGGTCCATGGGGGTCCTGACCACTAAAGAACAGGGTAAAAGGGGACTAACTGAGTATCAGAGAAACAGATGGACTACAGTCTGTAACTGTGGAACTACAAAGTGCAGCTATACAGTAAGTGGAGCTGATAAAATGGACAGTAAGTGTAGGCGTATTATTTTTCTCGGCCCCTACTTTGAAGTGTTGTGTTATTTTTCTCTGCTCAGGTTGAGGTAAAAATGAGAGATAAAGGTGATTCGAAGGTAAAACAACAGGGGATCCCCCTCATCTAGCCCCTCATTCTACCCTACAACTCTCCACCTACGCTTGCAGAGAAGCGCTCAGATCCACTGTAGCATTTGAAAATGCCCCACTTTCAAGTCCTAAGTTTTCTACTGAAACATACAACTTTTTCACACCACCAACTCCCTTTCCGCCAACAGGACGCTCTTGCGTGCGGTCGGCCTGCATCATTTGGTTTATATGAACTTCTGCTCAGAAAAAAGAGAAAAAAACTTCTTTTGCTGGTGTTACTTCAGTCTGATTTTATCTGTAGTTGAAAAAGTACAGTACAATAGGGGCCTGCCACAGCCGCCACATTAAACACCCTACTTATGGGGAACTGAGGTCCAGTTCCAAATAAGGCAGCAAGTACCAGCTGCAGCGTAACTCACTACGTTCAAGTAATGTGGAAACAGTGGTGTCATCTCATCTCTGTGAGCCAGAGAGTGTGTCATGACCTCCATCTTTTCTTCTCACCTGTTCAAGTTAGTTAACCAACCAGAGAAAATTCTTTCTTTCTTTCTTTCTTTCTTTCTTTCTTTCTTTCTTTCTTTCTTTCTTTCTTTCTTTCTTTCTTTCTTTCTTTCTTTCTTTCTTTCTTTCTTTCTTTCTTTCTTTCTTTCTTTCTTTAAGCTTCCGTCTGTAGAAAGCCCAATATCATTGCTTTCGGGACAAAACCTATAGTTTTTTGTCGTTCTTCAATTTTTTTGACAAAATTTGAAAAAAGGCAGTTGCCCTTTATGTTGTGTCAAATTCCTGATGAACCAATTGACATAAATAGGCCAAAGTGACTCAGGGAAAAAGTATTTCTCCATTCCTCTTCAAGCTGTACAATTCACTATATACACACAAAAATATTCCAAACCTAATCCATTTTGTCCAGAATGTCACTGGATCATCGGATGTACACTTCAAAAGACTGGACTGAATGTTTTCAAAAATATATAACAAATTTGGTTCCAGACTGATTCTCATACGCAATCTGCATCCAACAATTCACAGCTTTGAAATAGTAATCAGGAAGCTAGAAAACTGTAAATAAATAATTAAGAAAGGTTAGACATTAGGAACAAAAAATATTTTCCATTTATTCACAGCATTTGTTCTTAAAATGTTAGAATGCTTTCTGGCGAAGAGTTTGTAGTCTTTAAATCTACATTATATGTCATCATTGCATAGAACACAAAATTGTATTCATGTAAATAACAAAAAATGTAAACTTCTGAAAAGTAGCGTATGAGGAGCACGTTGAGGAGTTGAAGTATGATAGCTGCTACAGAAACGCTAACACTGCTGCACATTATAGGACCGGCAACCTCACCAAAAACCGCAAACCAGCCAGCTTTCTAAAATGTGCTAGGTAAGGTGTTTTGGCAGCAGCATGTACAGTTCAAGTATGTACAACCAAAAGCTGGCATTGGTGTATAACAGCATTGAAGTTTAATAGTGGACTTATTTTCATCATTTCAGTGAATATATGTAGCATTACTTCTATTATAACTGATAAACAAGATCATAAATCAGAGGTTCAAGATACATTTGCAGGAAAGAAATACACAAGAAATGATAGAAAATGGAACAGTTTTGTGTGGCCCCGAGTGGCAGTCCTCGAAAGCATGATTCATTTTCCCACAGAGAAAACCGCTTCGATACGGAGTTCCTTATTTGGGCATGGTGCTAAGTGCAGAATGATGCATGAATTTATAAGCCTATTACTCAACAACTGCATGGAAAAATGCCAGATGACTGGGTTATTATTAACTAATATTAACAGATTAACAGAACGAGGAACGGAAGTGAACTGTAGGGTATGTTGGCAAAGAACGGTTCACATAAAAATCTAATTTAGATGGGCTTCTCCTTAAAGCGATCAAGCAAAACACGTCTGATTGC
Source organism: Pygocentrus nattereri (assembly GCF_015220715.1). Lineage (NCBI taxonomy): Eukaryota > Metazoa > Chordata > Actinopteri > Characiformes > Serrasalmidae > Pygocentrus > Pygocentrus nattereri. Next base: position 21,107,845 of record NC_051237.1, on the reverse strand, counting down.
TTCTTCAGTTCAGCAATGGAACTATGAGGCTAATCGGTCCCACTTTATGTGAAGTGTCTCTAATAACCGTGTAGTTACATGTGAACAACAATGTAACTACTACTGATTTAGTCACTGTTTCAGATGGATTCGCGGTACACCTTATGTAATTACACAATTATGTGTGTCTTAATAGTTCTACCAGCCTATAACAACACAAATGTAATACCATTTGTAATCAGACACGGTATTTGCCAGCTTTCCTGAGCACTTATGTTGCTAGTGCTGCACCGCCGTGACCACTTTAAACCATTCTGTAATGTGACAGAACAGCTTATCTTCAAATGTAACTTGAATGACATTAATTAATTAATTAATTAATTAAATCTTATATTGCTTCCAAAGTAATATCTATATTACCACTGCATTATTACACTGTACCTACATAACAACTACACAGGAACCATCCACTTACTTACTTAACACGGCACTACAGGAACATTCCTGTGTTATTACATGAGGCAAAACTGAAGTTGATACACACGTGTAATTATATAGGCTGTATTTCTGTAATCCATCTGTAACAGTGACTAAATCATCAGCAGTTACAGTGTTAATGCGAATGTTATTCATGTGCAATTACACAGTTATTACACTGAATATAAAGTGCGACCGGCTAAAACGAGATATAGAAGGCTTTTATTATATTAGGCTCATGGCCCCAGTGCAAAGATAAAGGAGCCAACTTTGGACACAAGCGGTGTCTTGGCTGATCAGATACATGGGGTGCTCTGAGGGGAAACTGTGAAGTGATGTTTTGGTGAAGCGATCTTTTAAACTTACCACGTATAGAAAATAATGACAGCGTTCGCATGAGCTGTGTGAATGATGTCATAACGATGGCCTGGTCATATCATGCGAAGAGCATTACATTCGTCTGTAAATGTGATCTTGAGGTCACCCAGGGATCTCTGATGAGCTCTGGTGAACCTACGCCATGCATTCATTTCCTGCCCTGCTATTTGTGTGCTGATACGAGGGACTGCATCAGTCACAGTTAATCATCCTGTGTGTTGTAATTCTGTAGGTTTGATTCTGAAATAAATATGAGCTTCAATAGAAAGTCTACCTGTACGTTTGTGAAAGGAATTCTGTTTTAGTGCTTTTTCAACACTGTCAGTATATTTGATCACCACCACAATAATACAGTAACACTTTGAAAACGAATTATTTCACTGCTATCATGATAGGAAGGTTTCCCACTGTCCCAGTCAGCTCCACTGAATACAGCTGTGTAGATGATAGCATGACCAGTCCATCGTTCGCGCTGAACCTTTCCCTTGTTTTTGGATCTACTTTGCTTATTTTTTGCTGTATCTCGTGCCAAGTGTATTTCAAAGTCACGCAGCTACCTGTGTCAACTAGGCTAAGAGTCCCTAAAGCCTGACAAAAGCACAGTGCTATTGTCCACAGCTGTGAAAAAGGTGCCATCAGATATGAGGTTAAGCTTAAAAAAACCTGCAGATTGCAACACGTTGGTGAGGAACAGCTCTCTTAGCACTAGGTCGCTATTTTTAGTTAAAGGAAGGAAACGGAAGGTAAGAAAACGAGGCTGAAACTAAACGTACCCCCAGGCTTTCCCTGCATGACTCGTTGATATCTGAAATATTAACATATGAAAATAAAACAAGCAGAGCAGCACAATCATATCTGACAGCAGAGGGATGAGCCCTGTACGTCAGTAGGGAATCCAGCCAGTGAGCTCTGCAATGCAAGCCAGTATCCAATATTGCTGCCGTCAACGCACTACGGAGGTCCGGAGAGGCCATGAGCTGTCGCCATAATTTTCTGGATTGTTATCTTGGGATAACAAGCTAATTAACTTGAGATCTCAAGATTAAAAACTTTGTTATCTTGAGATAACAAGATAACTAATTCATTATTTCAAGATAACAACTTTGTTATCCTGAGATAACAATACAATTAACTCATTATCTCAAGAAAACAACTTGTTATGTCAAGATGACAAGATGACTACCTAGTTATTTTCAAGATAACATCTTTGTTATCTTGATATGACAAGATAATTAACTCATTATCTCTAGAAAACAATTTTTGCTATCTCGTGATAACAAGATAACTAACTTGTTATTTCAAGATCCCAATTTTGTTGTCTCCAGATTACAAGAGAACTACTTTGAAATTTGAAGACAACAACTTTGTTATCTTGTGATAATAATGATAATGATACTACTACTACTACTAATAATAATGATAATGATAATAATAATGACAACAATATAATAATAATAATAGTAATAATAAAAAAAATTAATAATACACACTTTATCTCAAGGTAACCACCTCATGGCCTCTTTGGACATCCATAACAAACCCTTGTATATTTACATTCTACTTTTTTATATATCTACTACTAATTGAAAATAACAGTTGCTGTTTACATTTTGACAAAATTTCATGGTGCACAGATCAACAGAAATGCTCCAAAATTCCATCTTACATTATGATGTAAGATGGAATTTTACATCATAATGTAAGATGGAACATTGAAAGATAAGGATGTTTTTCCTTCTCCTGTAAAGTCGCCAATTCAGACAGACTCCACAACAAACACAATACACTGGATTTCATACTTTGCTTTTACTACAGAACCCTTGCAGAACCACTATTTAAGGGTGTAGAACTGCACATCAAAGCCTATTAAGTTTTAAGAGCCACTAAAAACTGTAACACGTTGAGTTTTTTTAGGATATTTTAACTTGTTTCTAGTACAACTACAGTATTAAAAAATCACAAAGGTGCTATAATGAGTTCTTTACACAAAGCAAAACAGAACCACTTTTAGTTCCCTAGAAACCTTTTAATGGATGTTCTTCAGAGAACTATTTATGTCAGTGAAAACTATGATCGTAAAAACTTTCCCATCATAAAAGTATCTACACATGATGTAAAGGTTCTAGGCACAACCAATGAATTGTTCTTGAATTCAAGAACACCTTTAAAAGGTTCTTCATACTCAAACGTTCCTCAACAGGGCTCACCAGGTTCTTCTATGATATCACTCACAGAACACTGTGTGGCATGTTTTTAGGAATGTACATTACAAAAGACTGAAATAGACACAAAGACTAAAATAGGGAAGGAAAACATACAGTGGAATGAAAGAGAAACAGGGAAGAAGTGAATGTAAGAAAACCCCTCAGTTTGGTGATGTTTCTATTTAGCCTTATATCAGCAGAAATAGAAGGAAAACATGTTATGCAATAAAACCAGAGTTTCTCTGGAAGTGCCAAAAAAAGCTAATAAACTTCCATTACTTCCAATATTCTATTCACAGCAAGCATATTTAAAGGTTTTAACACAGAAGAATCACTTTTTGTTCTTTAAAGAACTATTTTTGAACATAAGATGTCCGAATGTGAAGAACCTTTGCAGGATTCTTTAAGGGTTTTTCTTAGAACCTTTACATGATGTTGAGGTCCCTTTAAAAGGTTTTTCACATTCAGACATCTCATTTACAATAACGCCTCTCTAAAGAGACACTTTGGAAGGTTCTTTAAGGAACTAAAAGTGGTTCTCTTATGTCATCATGTCGAGAACCTTTTTGGAACCTTTATTTTTATTTTATACAAAAGGGTGCTTTTCTGTTTTCAGAGCATGATAACATAGTGTATATGTATATATATATATATATATATATATATATATATATATATATATATATATATATATATATATACATATACATATATATATATACACATACATATACATATATATATATACATACACATATACACACACACACACATATATATATATACATTATGTAAATTTTTTTAGAGAACATTAAGAATTCTTTACATACTCTTTTCCATCATGGAGGAGAACCATTTGACTGTGCATATAATCATTGCAGATGGTTCTTTGAGGTGTCAGGGTTCTACATCTAACCATTGCTTTTACTATAGAACCCTTTCAGAACCACTTGTAAAGGGTGTGGAATGGTACATCCAAGCCTAGAACCATTCATTTTTAAGATTCACTATAACCTGTAACACGGAAGGTTAAGAGTTAAGTCAGTTTTTCGAAGTAAATTAACAAATTAATTTTATGACTTGAATTTGAACTTATTTCAAATTTGAAATATTTGCCAGAAAAAAAAGTCCAATTTCTTATTGTGGTAGTGAAGTTTACTGTTATCATACTGCAACTTGTCAGATGTGTTGTAGATGTATTATATTTTCCCAAATTTCAGATTTCAAAACTGTGCACTTTGTATGATTGTATTTGCATCCTGTGCACTTTAAAAAGCACAGTTCACATGAGTTTTTCCCTCTTTCTCTGTGTTCTAGCGAAGCCCAATTAAGTGTCCAAATCATTATCCCAACCGTGTGCATCCAGTGTGCCGTGTTTAGCGTAGGTGTGTGCGTGGGTGTTCGTCCCTGACCATGGGCTTTCGCAAAGAAAAAACTTCATGGTTTCTTCCTATGGTTCTTTAGACTTTCTGTTATGACATCAGCGGAGTTTCCCCTGCACTGCCGGCAGGGCTGAGCTTAAAAGAGCTCGCCTGCGGCTACAGAGGCAGAATCCACCACCAGCTCACACAACCACACCTCTGTAAGCTAGGCTACGGTGCTGAGAGGAGCTCAGAACGGTTTACAGAGCAAGAACTTCAGCAACTTTTACAGAGATCTCCAAGTGCCAAAGAAGACTCAGTCTTGGACTACTTTCCTAGCAAGGACTATCTACCAAACACTTGACAATGAGCAGTGACAAGCAGGTCGTTTTGGACGTGGACCTGGCCCAGGTGACGGTCAGCAGGGAGAAGGCTCCTTCAGCGTGGTCAGGCAGGTGGAGGCTGGTCATGGCTCTTCTGGCTGTGGGTCTATGCACTGCTGCTGCTGTCTTCTTTACATTTGACAAGGTGAGACTACTGAGCCCTATCACTGCTGCCATAACAAAACCCCAGTACATTTGTGTTGGTCCTTATGTTTTTGCCCAGTTTTAACTTCTGTGAATTCTTCATGATGTATGAGCCAATAGAAATGGTCCAAAATTGGAAAATGGAATAAACTCTTGTTATATTAACACACATTAGACTGATGAAGGCTCTAAGCGATGTGGCTCCATTACCACAATATGAAATAGGTTCAAATGAGCAATATGTGTTTATATTTATTGTCTTAATGATTAGCTTAACAATGAACAATAACCTGGTTCTTTTCTCTTGTTCCTTCTTTTGGTTCTCCAACAGACGCAAAACAAACCAGACGAAACTGACGGTGAGTTCGGCTCCATGCTTGTTTCAGTTCATCGTTTATATTCACTCTTCCCACTTCAGGGATCTAATAGCACTCTTCCTTTTCTCCCTTCAGATATCGGACTCACTCTAAGGCAAGTGTCCACCAGTGCAAAAGCTGCCATTCATTTATTAGGTAAGACTGCATCCGGCATCTAAACGCTATGTTCACTGTGGTCCACACTGTATGAATGGAAACAAATCTTCAAAAGCAGGAAACACGGACAAAAAGAGCAAAAATTTAAGGAGTAAGCATGTGGCTTCACTATGATACAATGTTATTTAGACTATTTAGACTGCAATTACATTAATATTTCCAGATAATTCAAACGTCTCTACAGTATAATAAGAAATTAAATGACTGTAATTTTACAGACTTTTGCTGTCAGAAGTGAGAAGCACTTTTTCCGTTTCGACTAACAACCCTGCTACCAAATTTAAGTTGATGGGCTTAAGTTAAAATAAAGACGATCACTACCAAATATCACAATAAACAAAAACAAACAAAAAAGAAAACTCTTTATGAACAACAAAAGCAACGAAACTTAGTTAGATGACATGTATTGCGATATGCAGATTGGATTCAGAGAATCAGACTCTACTTTTAAGAATCAATGTATTCAAGCGCTATTTAAGAGGGCCAGGAAAAACTGCAAATAAGAAAACTCCTATCCTTTCTTCTGATACTGATCAAACTCTAACTCCTCACAGGCAGATACAACAAGAACTACATGCACTCTGTGGAATGGCAGGACAAAGATGGCCAGTCGTTCAAAACAGGAGGCCTGAAGCTGCAGAACAACAATATCCACATCCCACATGATGGCCTCTACTTCGTCTACAGCCAGGCGTCCTACAGGGTCAGCTGCAGCTCGGACGCCGATGGAAGTGACGAGGGGGCCATGGTCCAGCTCAGCCACATGGTCCAGCGATGGTCCGACTCATACGACGGCAGCAAGCCTCTGCTGAGCGCCGTGCGGACGGCCTGCAAGAAAGCCCCCATGCAGTCTGAAGAGGACGACGGGGAGACGTGGTTCAGTGCCATTTACCTGGGGGCCGTCTTCAAGCTGCAGGCCGGAGACCGTCTCTACACCACGATGATGGATAAGATGCTGCCGCAGGTGGAGACCGAACAAGGGACGACGTTTTTCGGTGTGTTTGCCTTGTGAGATCGAACCGGTTTGGGCTGAAGAAGGGCGTGAAAAGATGAAGTGCCAGTCAGCGATTGCTGTCTAGTGGACTGAACTTTCCACTCATGATCTGTCACAGTGTTTCCCATCTCCTTTAATTACTGTACTATTTGGGAACAGATACAATTGTTTTATGTTAAAACAGGTAAACACCATGTAAGCTCAAGGACGAGCTGCTGAACAGCCTGTAACTGACAGCAAAACTACATCAAACTACAGCTGTTGATTTTGAAGTTTTTTTCTTATGTATTTATTTGTGATATTTATTGCATATTTATTAACCAGTAACTTATTACTATTATTTATTTAATTGTGTCATGGTCCTGTGTTTTTTGAGAAAATGTTAATAAAATAATAATCCAATGTATAAACTGCCTCACCGTCATTCTTAGTGCTTGAATAATTGCAAAGTAATCTCTTCCATCACTCCCGCCCATAACACAATAATAACTCAATCCCTTTGCCTTGTTTTCTGTGTGCTTACTGAATAAAACAGTTTAAGACACAAGCAAAGACAATTAAGTTCCAATTGAAGCACATTCTCTCTCACTGCTGAAACTACTTAATCTTTCTTTTAGATTTTCTTAGAAATACATTTTATGGCCAGCTACAGTTTCACATGACCCTAGCAAGACAGTGACAAATGACCATAAGAGTAAAAAGCAGCATTATAAGCATTAGTCATCTAAAGTCATTAAGCTCTATTTCTTGTAGTTATTACTATTATTCAGGACTCTGGAATGAAGTATCCACATTTAAGGAATCAGTGGAATCAGTTAATACATTATTAGGACCATATAAATCGCTGCTATCGGAAAAGAATATCTCCTCGTATCTCCAAAATGGTAATTTTACAGGAGAAGGAAAAAACCTACATCACTTTTAATGTAAATCAATGGAACCAGAATTTTTTTGAAGTAACTTTGGGCCGTTTCTTTTGGTCCATCGATTATGAAATTTGCACATGATATAAAAGACAACAGGCATTTTCAAATCATATCAAAAACCAAAGGACAAAAATGGAGACATGAGGTTTCCTTCTAACAGCAGCGATATACAACATATAATTTGTTTTACTTTTGATTGGAAACCATCGATGTGTAGAATTGACCCTGAAAACGGAAATTTACTGAGTATTTGTTTACACAATTTAGCAAATAACATCTACAGTGTACAGTCGTATGCAAACGTAAGGGACACCCCTGCTCGATTGGCACTTTGTGTTGATTAAAAAATGAGTTCACACTTAAGAACAGTTAACAGTTTATTTGTTGAGTTTAACAGGTTATGGCATAGAAATGTGCTGCAACTTCCACACAGGCCACAATTTATTATTATTTAATTTTTACAGTATGTTAAATTCAGCAATTTAGCAGTAATTGTGCATTAAAATGTATCTTATCTGACCAGCGGGGCCAAAACTGTTGCATAATATTTTCTACCCCAACCACAAAAACATGAATGACAATTTGTCTGCATTTTTTACCCAATTATTTCAGTTTTATTTATTGTATATTTTATAGAGCATAAATCAGATGTCATGACAAAACTTATAGTCCATCACTTTTTCCTTGATATTGAACTGTATGTTCAATCAATCTCATATTGGACAATACCGTCCTCTATTTCTAACCCCCAACAGTTAATAGTGATCCAGTAATGTAGTTACTGCATAATTAGGATTAAGGAGTTAATAAAGTGAACAAGGTATTACTCTGACCACTATTGTTTATGTATTTCCTTTTTTGACTTCCATACAAATTTTCCTGGAAACATGTCGGATGTAAATATTCCACAACAATTCAAAGACCCTGTGAGTGCAGTTAAAAGCATTATTAGTCTAAAAGTCTTTCAGTACTATCGCTTTACATGATTAAATACCTGGAGACGAGCATAACACGAGCAACATGTTATGGCTAATGAATGGAAATGATTGAATAAACGGAATTGATGCATTACTAAGACAACAAAGACGACTTTACATCATGGTTTAATATTAATATAATATATTCTTTTGTACTAAAACAGCCACGTCGCAATATATTGACAGTAACTCTTTGTTGATCTTGAACTGCATGTTTAATGCCTGCAATGCTCAAAGATTTATCTTCAGGCTCCAGACCGAAGGTCCAGGATCCAGGATTTTTACCAAACATATTGAGAATTAATCATGCTATTAATCTCAGTAAGGGTCCCAGGACCACCAGCAGAGCTTCAAATATTGCTCACCATGTTTCACAGCAGCGTCTGTTTCTCACTCCTATAACTCAACAAGAACTCAGTCATGGACTGAATAATAAGCCTCAGGATGTGGACAAATATGCTTACAAATATGCTTGGATATGACCAGGAGCTACAGGGGTTGGGGTCCAAACAATCATCCCTCACTTCAATTAATGTAACCATAACTCGGGCAGTCTGCACTGTGGTCCATGTCATTACTGAATAATATAATAAGCCTTAGGATGAACCTGGGACTTCAAGATGTTAATAAAGGACTACTCTTAATACTACTACTTTTTTATCTTTATTTATTTACTTGTATTGCTCACATACACACACACGTGACGTTCAGCTAAAATTTGAAAACTAGACCAGACTCATGACCATGCGCATGAAAAAAAAGCATCTTTTAGAATAATCAGCAGTCATCTTTGTGAATACTGTGAATATGGAATTTTCGACTGCAATGGTCCACAGTCCACAAGTGTGGGGGACTGTTAAACACTTCAGAAAGTGTGGCTAAAAGGACTGTTGACATTGTGAATATATGGAGATACAAGGTTTTCTTCTGACAGCAGCAATATATAGATACATATATGTATATATATATATATATATATATATATACACATTGCTGCTGTCGGAAAAAAGCCGCCTTGTATTTCCATTTTTGTTGTTTTTGAGGTTTTGACACAATTTGAAAATACCTGTTTCCCTTTACATTGTGTGTAAATTTCTTGAAGAATGAACCAAAAGAAGCAGCCCAAAACTACTTGGAAAAAATTTCCATTGCTTCCATTGCAAACGCACATGGACAGGACTGGGAGGGGCCAATCGTGACATACATCAAATATATGTATATAAATATATATATAAATATATATATTTGATGTATGTCACGATTGGCCCCTCCCAGTCCTGTCCATGTGCGTTTGTTTTGGTTTTGTAGTCCTGCCCCCTCGTTTCATGACTCCACCCTGGATTGTCTCCACCTGTGTTTGCACCTGTCCCTTGTTACCCTTATGTATTTAAGCCCTGTGTTTTCCCTGGTCTGGTTACTTGTCTTTGTTTGAATCTGTCTGTGATGTTGGTGTTATATGCTGTGTTGGTTGCACTGGTGTTGTTTGTTTGATTCTGGTTTATGTCATGTCTGGTCCCCGATCTATCCATGTTGGCTCATTGACTTGTGGACTGATTTTGGATTTGCCCTTAATAAATCTCGCTTATCTCAGCATGTGCGTCCACCTCCTCGCTCCCCGTCACAATGTATGTGTTTTTTATATGCACATAATCACATGATAGTTACTTGGGCTGGCAAATATGTTTCCATTACAAGAAATAAAACTGCAAATAAATAAATAAATAAATGTATTTACATAAATGTACTGCACACATTACATAATGCTCTTAGTCCTTTATTAACATCTTTGCCCACATCCAGAGGCTCATTATTCAGTACATGACTGAGTTACTGTTAAGTCATTGAAGTCAGGGATGGAGGTAATTGTAAAACATGGTGAGCAATATTTGAGGCTCTGCTGGTGGTCCTGGGACCCTTACTGAGATCAATAGCATCATAAATTCTCAAGATAGTTTATGCAAAATCCTGGCTACCTCTACCTGGAGCCTGCGTCTTCGCTGAAGATGAATCTTTCAGTTTGACAGTGATTAAATATACAGCACAGGATGTGTCTTCACCTAACCCCCCCCCCCCCCCCCCCCCCGCCCCACCAAGTTTCTCTAGGGTAGCAATTTTGCAGGAGAAGATGAAGAAAAAATGACCTTTTAATACAATTTAATAAAATTTTTTAATGAAATATTATTCCAAGCAGTTTGGGAGCATTTCTACTGGTCTATTCCACACGACAGTTCTACACAGTATAAGGTTCAGCTGTTAGGATCAAATGATGTAGAACAGTAAAATGTATATATATATATATATATATATGTATATATGTATATATATACATATACATTTTACTGTTCTATATATATAGCTATATATATATATATATATATATATATATATATATATATATATATACACATAGTATATATACACATCTGCGTGAAAAATAAAATACTTATCCTCAATTAATGAATCATCACAATTAGCCAAGATGTTGCTTAAGCCATTACGCATTTAATTGTTTTTAATATTACATACTATATTCCATATTCAGCCAAGACACAGACCTTGAAGCTTAAGAGAGGAATTAAACTGTGCATTAAACCATGCTGTAGTGTGTGGCTGTAAAGTATGTGTAACTCACTTTCACTTAGAAAATCAACAAAATCATGTAAGGGGTGCCAAAACTTTTGCATGCAGCTACATTTTTGACGTTCAGCTGAAGTTAACTAGGTCCAAGCAAGACAAGTTAGAAGTGACCGTGTGTGAAAAAGAAGTACTTGTAAAAAGTTCAGAAATCTTAAAGTCATTAAGCACTAATGCTTTACATCATTAACCCATTAAATGGAGCTTCAGACAGAGCCAGACCTCCATTTCTCACTCCTATGGAGAATTCCACTGATTTTGCAAAATTTCAGCATAATTCATAGGTTATGATGCAAACAAAGCCGTTCAGAGGGCTTTGATGTGAAACCTTAATGAGTCAGAATCGTTCACCATGGTGGTGATAGGAACCAGACGTCTGAAGAGTTTAATGCCCCTAAAAGCTCCTGACAGAAAGTTATTACATGAAATGGTTATGAATACTCAGCCAGACTTTTCTGATAGTTTTGAGAAACTTTTGGCTTAAAAATATATTTTTAAAGCATTTATATTTAAGGTGGGGAGGTACATGCAGGGTTTTGTGTGGAAAAATAGTCCCCAAAGAAAGATAAGCATGAGGGATTATTTCAGATTACCACTATTTTAGCATCATCAATATTACATATATAAACTCAGAAGACATGTGCAGGTTCACTGGAGGTTTTGAGTAGTAAATATAATGGCTATATTTGTCTTGTAGATATCATGACCCCTGGTTCCTATCACCACCACTGTAAAGAGTATCAACCACTGTTTACATCTCAACCACTGAATTATGCAGAAAAAAAATTGGTGGAACTGCACTGAATTACGCAGCCGGTTTGCAGGTTTTTAAACACAGTTAAGGAATAATGAATCTTAGGGCATAAAGAGTTTGTGAACCTAAGGGGCTAAACACCTAAAGATTATTCCAGCATAAGGACTCAGTGAATCAGTGGAATTAGCCAATTTTAACACTATACTATATTAATGTAATGGACTCAAAAAGAGATTTTTTTTTTAAATTGTTCATTGCTGTGTGGATTTTGAACTCGGTTTGGGTTATACTGAGCGATCCATCTCACAGAGGCTGCCAAGCTTTTGCACATAATGTCCTGGTACTTTTGAGAGAATTGATCACACTAACGATCATTAAGGGTCCCATGACTGTTGGTTTAGCATCAAAGTACCAAAGCAGCATTTCACAGTAGCTTCGATGCTATTCATCTCTCTTCTAACGTCAAACAACTCTCCATTTGCGTCTTCCTCCTTTCATGTTAACAACTGTTCCAGTGCATTTCACACTACAGGATGAGTCAAACACCACCAAACACCACTGTAAGACGCTTAACCTATTAAAGCCCATATTTAATTTCTCCTTCTGGACCTTAGGTTTTTGACCTCAGTTCAAGATTTGGTCATATTCAACAAAACAATACAAAGCTCTGCTAAAGCTTGAGTAGACTGATAAATCAATGTGATCAGTTATTAATCTCAGTGTTACTTAGCTCTGTTAAAGCCTGAGTAGACTGATAAATCAATGTGATGGTCAGTTATTAATCTCAGTGTTACTGAGCTCTGCTAAAGCCTGAGTAGACTGATAAATCAATGTGATGATCAGTTATTAATCTCAGTGTTACTGAGCTCTGCTAAAGCCTGAGTAGACTGATAAATCAATGTGATGATCAGTTATTAATCTCAATGTTGCTGAGCTCTGCTAAAGCCTGAGTAGACTGATAAATCAATGTGATGATCAGGTATTAATCTCAGTGTTACTGAGCTCTGCTAAAGCCTGAGTAGACTGATAAATCAATGTGATCAGCTATTAATCTCAGTGGTACTGAGCTCTGCTAAAGCCTGAGTAGACTGATAAATCAATGTGATCAGTTATTAATCTCAGTGTTACTGAGCTCTGCTAAAGTCTGAGTAGACTGATAAATCAATGTGATCAGTTATTAATCTCAGTGGTACTGAGCTCTGCTAAAGCCTGAGTAGACTGATAAATCAATGTGATCAGTTATTAATCTGTGTTACTGAGCTCTGCTAAAGCCTGAGTAGACTGATAAATCAATGTGGTGATCAGTTATTAATCTCAGTGTTACTGAGCTCTGCTAAAGCCTGAGTAGACTGATAAATCAATGTGATGATCAGTTATTAATCTCAGCGTTACTGAGCTCTGCTAAAGCCTGAGTAGACTGATAAATCAATGTGGTGATCAGTTATTAATCTCAGTGTTACTGAGCTCTGCTAAAGCCTGAGTAGACTGATAAATCAATGTGATCAGTTATTAATCTCAGTGGTACTGAGCTCTGCTAAAGCCTGAGTAAACTCATAAATCAATGTGGTGATCAGTTATTAATCTCAGTGTTACATATTTGCCATACACTGAAATCGCACACCCACAATAAAGTCAAATTTCTTTGCAAGATTTTGTTATTATGTATGGCAAATTGTTTGCTTAGTTCATAGGACTGCAGGGGAATTATGGGAGCAGCAATGAACCCAAGATAATTTTTCATGAAACATATCATCAGAGGAATTACAGGAAGAAAACGGTCACATTTCATCACTTTAGATCAACTCTGTGCCATTTTTCCTCATCATACTAAAATTAGTTGCTTGATCTTATCAATATAATTGTGTATTAAATCAATACCACACATCACAGCCACACCCACTGATCAAATACATAATGGTAATGATGAAATCAAGCTAATATTAAGCTTTTTTTTAATGTTTATTGAATATATTATTATAATATTTTAATGAGTATTTGGCCACAGTGTGCGGAATAATCTAAACTGAAGAGACGTAATGAATACAGTAAACATAACAGTAACCTCCCAAAAAAACAACTGGCATAGAAGTACAAAAGTATCAGCTCCAAAAGCAGTGGTGGACAGTAACTAAGTAAATGTAATTAGTTACTGTACTTAAGTAGTTTTTTTCTGTATCTGTACTTTACTCAAGTATTTCCATTTTGGGCGACTTTTTCCTTTCACTCCACTACATTTGTTTATTTGTGATACTGTTTTGATCCCACAACCGGGGAAATTCCATCTCCGCATTTAACCCATCCATGCAAGTGAAACACCACACACACACTAGGGGGCACTGAGCACACTTGCCCGGAGCGGTGGGCAGCCCTATCCACAGCGCCCGGGGAGCAATTGGGGGTTAGGTGTCTTGCTCAAGAACACCTCAGTCATGGACTGTCGGCGCTGGGGATTGAACCGGCAACCTTCCGGTCACAGGGCCAGATCCCTAACCTCCAGCCCACGACTGCCCCTTTCAGAGTCTAATATCCGACTTTTTCCTCTGTTACATTTTGAGAAATCTGTCGTTCCTTTTGGTTTCTGTGTGTATAAAAATGTAACATGTCAAAACAAAAGAAGCGCAAAGCCAGAGCACCAATCAGGGCCCAGCGGTCACTTTGTTCTGAGCTGGTTTGTTTAGATGACCTGTTGGTCATACCGACCCAGTGCAGCACACGGTTCAACGTCAGTGCAGCAGCATAAACATTTGGGAGCACAGACGTCACCTAAATGATGGAACTAACCTGACTTTGTGTAAATAGACCACAATACAGAAATATGTCCACATATGCAGTCGTGACTGGTGTGTTTCTTTTGTCTGAATTCATACAAACACTTTCATTTTATAGTAAATTAGTTTGGGCTGGTTTATGTTTATGAACAGAGGCCTACAGATCAACATAGTAAAGGAAAACTTATTGATCCTGAGTTTAAAGCCAGTTTTTATTCAACTTGTAACTAATTTACAAAGTAATCTTAAACTGAAACTTTGCTTGTGTGTAAAAGTGATTTCAGAGCCACTCGGTTCTCCCTGATGGAAACTGTTTACCTTCAGTGTTTTGTGCTTCTGATCATTTTAATAGACGTCAGCGTCACTAATTAATGATGTTCTATTAAAAGGCTGGTTTACCAAGAGAGACGCTGGAGGACTTTCACCTGAAATGAGTTCATGAAGCCAGTCTGGTTATAAAAATGATAACAGGACATCAGAGACAGAATTACTCTTTTAGTACTTTTACTTTTAATACTTAAGTACATTTGAAGCAAATACTTTAGTACTTTTACTCAAGTTGAGGTCTAGAGTAAGCTCTACTTTAACTCAAGTACATGATTTGTGTACTTCGTCCACCTCCTTAAGTTAAGTGCGGAGTAACCTTCCGAACTGCAGTGGGACATCCAGCGTCTGTCAGCATGAAAACTGAAGTTTAGAATTCACTCGCCTTCTTTAAATCCTTTTGATCTGAAAAAATAAAGTGAAACTCAAAAGTGAGAAATGTGAGCGACTGCAAAGCTGTGCAGCAGCTGAATCAACACAACAGAATGAAATCCAACAGGAAAAAGAAATCAGAGAAGAAAGCCTATGGACTGAAATGTAACTGAATAAAAAGTTGATCACTTTCCTTGCAAATCTAGAATGTAAAAGAGTAATCATTTGAAACCAGTCAGGAAAGTAAAAATCCATCAAAATGTTTCATGAATACATGTAACCTGAGTAAATGTAACTATTTTCCACTCGCTTCTCGTTATGACTCAGATAGATATTGACAGTAGTAGGTTTGACAGTAGATATTGCTATTGTTAAAGTGCCGTTTCTAATATTTGTTTTCTTTTATTAATTGTAAAAACAAAAGAATACACCAAGTAAAGTTCTGTAGATTAAAAAAAGAAAAAACAAAAAAAATATATATAGCAATATATTGTTTAAATTGACTATATATAATTAAACACCTACATATATTGATAAATTCCAAAATAAAAATACATGCTTAATCAACAAATCATCAGAATTAGCCAATATATTGCTAATACAATTGTACATTATACATTATATTACATTACATTATATTACACTGTGTATATATATATATATATATATATATATATATATATATTGCATGGATCTGAAGGATCTTGAGGCACCTATGTTTTATGTGTGCAAAAAATAGCATTACGTCTTTACAAAATTGACCTTTATAAGAAAAAGCACACATATTTTCCCTAATACATGAACATTATAATCCTTGTCAGTACATATGTAGGTTATTACAGTTACTGCAGTTTCCAACCAGCCAGGTCCTGCTATGGAAATCCATGTGATGACTGGAACACAGCAAGAAAGTCGGAAGCAAACCTGTGCTCTTGTAACATGCTCATAACTTTACTGGCAAAACACATTTGTGATGATTTTGTTTTCTGCTTCACTTCTCTTTGGCAGTAACTGTGTTGATGTATATATTTCATTTATGTTCAAGTAATGTACGCATCTGTATCAATTCAACGCAGCACTTTTTTTCCCAGTGTTGACGTCTTTCTTTATGTTATCTTGGATAACGAATGCAATGATGGCTCAGCAAAACTAAAGGTCAATTACTTTTACGTGAAGCTTGTTAACGTAATCAGACGGTTACATTTGTTAAGCTGTAATTGACTGGCCAGCGCTGGCGTGTGGGAACGTGGGACTTCAAAGGATTGTTAAAGCTGGGGTCTTGCTAAATGTGGCACTAACTTTGCATAAATCTGCAAGAAGTTTGCTCACACGTTTCCATTTGCACAGTGTTTCCTCACGTCAGGGGGAGTGTGATTTCTGTGCAGGGGGAAATCCATCCTCTTTTATGCATCAAGATCAGTGGCTCTTTTAGTGGAGTCACAACCTCACACACCCTGAGCTAACTCCTCCACAGCCCACAGCCAAAGTCACCACAACCTAGGGTCACTGAGGGGGGTGGAAAGTAGAAGAAATTGGAAAGGTGAAGAGGGGGATGTCCTGAAAACACTAGAGTTAGAGTAAACAGGGGCAGAGATGGCGTACAGGAAAGATGAACATACTGACGGAGAAGTAATAGTGCTGACAATCAAAAATATCGCCTCTCACATCTCAGACGCTGTACTTTAACGCGAATTAACACAAGAAGATTTTATTCCAAGCCACTTTGGACGATTCCTGTTGGGCCGTTCGTCATGGAACATTCACGCAATGTAAAGAGCAGCAGATGTTTTCATACGTAAAAGAAATGAAACAGCAGAAAGGAATGAAATGTAACTGCTGAAGTTGCAAAACGGCCTTCTGATGTCCTTATTAGACCATTTCACTGCTGTCAGAACAAAACCTGCAAAAATCTCCATTTTTATCGATTTTCAGTTGTTGACCTAATTTGACAAAGCCTGTTGCCCTTTACATTGTTTGTAAATTGCATGATGAATGGATCAAAAGAAATGACCCAAAATTACATGGGAAAAAGTCTGGCTCCATTGACTTACATTGAAAGTAGAGTATGTTTTTTCCTTCTCCTGTAAAGTTGTCATTTTGGAGATACAAGGTTTTTCTTCTGACCACAGCAATTTATACCACTTCTTATGTATTTTTACACCTCATTGGGTAACTACAATAACCCTCCGTGTGAAATGCTGTGAGACCAGCATTTATTCTCTGATGGCAAGTGGGTAGTGGGCCTCTGCTGGCCCGCTAATGGCAAAGCTGGCAGACTCCTGGCATTTTGCTCAGCAGCCCTCCGGTGGTTAAGCAGAGTATTAGATAAAATTTCACTTGTCATCGGTCATTTCAACTCCAATTTACTTATTTGTCTGTCTTTCCTTTCTTTACTTACACTTTGTAAATTAGTTGAGTAAATCATTTTAAGCTCAGCGTCAGCAACAACATTTTCTATAAAATCATTTCATATCATAATTTGTTTGTCATGTCCTAATTTGTTTTGTAATACTTGTCTTTATTTTCCAAAGTAAAGTCTCTGTGTATTTAAAAGCTGGAGATTAAAAAATGATTTGACCTTGTATGCAGGACAATAATCTGGGGGGTCCGAGGGTTATTTGGGCTCATTTAATTTCCAGTCAAAACAGTCATTAAGTATTGAATTAAGTTGTTAATTTTTTAAGGAACTGTTTCTGATGAAATTAGACACAAAACAATCCACATGCATAAGCAAGGAGAAAGACTAAGGAAAATAAGTGAAAACGCAGGAGTTTTTGAAAGTGGAGCTCAAAACAAACAACATAAACAGATATAGATAAAATGAGACTCCTAGCAACCACCTGGAAGACCTGGTAAACACCAAAACAGTCCCCATCAAATGAACAACACTTAAAGCTGAAAACATCCACGGGTGTTTCTGTCCATCCTTCCACTGTGAGAAGACCACTCAGCGCTGTGGGTCTGAAAGGATGTGTAGCTGTTCAAGAAGAACCTCGCTGAGAAAAGGAGACGGACACATCAAACCAAGAAGCTGAACGATGGACTGACTACAACTTTCAGAACTACAGGGACTTTAATGCAAACTGGCTGAGCTGTTCTTGGGTTATAGAAGTGTGCCCTGGCCTAGTAAGGTGTTAAGTAAATGATGGGTGTACTGTATAATTATCCAACATGAGAGCACCAGTATGACAGACATGCGACAAGCAACTTTTTTTGAATCATAATTCAAGATAATATTGGGAGGCTTATTTATGTTCTTGCACTAAAGCCTATAAGGTTGCAGTCATGCCACTTTAGTCATAAGGTTCTGAAGAAAATCCTGGGTAATGAGACTCTATGGGCTCCAACCAGCTCAAATCTCTCAGTGCAGCGTCCAGTGCATCTCAGATATAACTAGAGTGCATGTGTTCTTTCAAGAGTGCTTGGACTTCATTAGAACAAGCCAAGCACACATAAATTGATGTGAATTGTTTTAACAGTGGACAATGAATGTGCGTCTGCACTTTCAAAGGCAAACAAGCATGAACGAGCATGTGAATATAAACTACTCTCCTTTGGGAGGCATCTACAGTGAGCACACCACACTCCTTTAAAACATTCGGATCCTATTTTAAGGTTAATATGAATATTATTTGGTTAAAAATGAGAACAAATCAGTTTTTAATGGGCCAACTTTTGAAGATATGTGATCATTTTGAAAAGCTGAGGGCTCCGTTATACGCGCTGCACTGCATAACACTGAATTTCTCAGCTATCGATACTCAGAGCGCCACAGAGTGAATTACTGAATTACAAAAGCAGCCCACATGTTCAATAATGATGACTTGGTAAATTGTTTCTCTAGAGCTGAAATAAATAAAAAAGTGAGAGCAACCGAAACCACAAACAACAAACTGCATCTGTAGGGGTTTGGCAGCAGTGCAGAAATGGCAGAAAATAAATAAAAGCCCACACTAAAAAAGTGCTGCATTGAATTTACTTGATCTAAAATGTGTAAATTTCCACATGAATAAAACATATTACACCAACACAAGTATTGCCCCAAGTCAGTAGACTAAAAGACAAAACTGTGTAGGTGTAATACAGAGTACTGTGCAAAAGTCCTTCATTTATTTAGTCTCCATTCAAAACAGTCCTTATGTACAAGTTATTCATTTTTCACACGACGTTTCTGAGGAGATTAGATAGAGAATAATAAGGAGAAAGTAAAGCTTGTGTAGCTGCCAAGAATCCCTCACTGAGAAAAAGAAATAAGTGGACAAAAAGTGAACGGACCCCCCCTGGAGCCTAGACCTTGACATCACTGAATGTGTTTGGGATTATTTGGATTGTGAGAAGGGGAAAATGAAAAAAGCAACTTCTAACACTGAACTACAGAGGTGCGAAAAAACATCCCTGCAGATTTCTTTGAAACACCGACAGTGAGTCTCCTGAAAAGATTCAAAGCTGTAATAAAGACAAAGAGTGAAAACACTAACTTTCATGATACACACAGTTGTATGCAAAGGTTTGAATACTCCCAGCAACGAAAAAGTGAAAATAAGTTATGTCACACATAATCTACAGACTTAAATACTGTGTGTATATATATATATATATATATATATATATATATATATATATATATATATATAAATAGAAGTTGTGCACAACAATTTGCAAAAAAAAGTGTGCAAGATATGCATGTATATATATGTGTGTGTGTGTGTGTGTGTGTGTGTGTGTGTGTGTGTATATATACATAAATTTTGCACACACAGGGTTTAACATACCATAACATGATATAAACATGATTTAAAAAAAAAAAAATATATATATATATATATATTTAATTATTCTTTTATGTTTATTGTTTCTCCTCACTATTTTATAGGTTGTACAGAAGTGTGTTTTGTGTAGAGGGTGTGTTTCTTATTTTCACTTAGAGAATCATTAGTAATTTGATCAGGGGTGCACAAACTTTTGCATGTTTTACATTTTTTTTTCTGGTGCAGCAAAACGTGAAAACTTGGATTTAATATCTGTTTTGACTGGATATTAAATAAATTAAAGGTGGTCTCTTGAATTTTGCACAAAACATTTTCAATTCATTGCCTCCTTTATTTTGCAGTGCACTGCAAAGTACTGAACTGCTGACACAGTGTAATAAAAAAACAGTCATTTTTATTTATCCATAGACACCAATCCTGTAGTATCTTACAGACTCTCAACATGTGACGTCTAGAATGGCAAATACAAATATATTTCCAATACCACATGGGAATACAATTTACTGTATATATTTTATATCATATCTGCAGGAGAATACATTTATCATGTACATGTAGAATTTACACTTCTTGTGCATCGGAATTATTATTACTATTATTAGTAGTAGCATTATTATCATTGCCATCTTTGTTTTTTTGTCAGACAATACAGACAAATCGAAGGACAGCACTGACTGACAGACACAAACGGAGGTTTGCATTGTAACATGAATCCTTCTCTCATCAGAACTCATCAAGTCTGAGTCAAAAAGTAAAATTCCTGTTTATTTGCCATACGCATTGACATGCAGACAAACAACACTCGGTCCTTCGGTATAAGACAGTGTTTGACCCAGTTAAAGGAATAAAACCTAATCTATACCTGATTTTGAGCAGATGCTGATTTGAGCAGATGCTCAAGTAGAAGCCTATTGGCTTCCATTGTAAGCGCAAATCAAGATTTCCAGGGAAATAATTGTGTAGAAATTATTATCCGTGCTAATCATTATCATGCTGTAGATGGAGGCAGAGATAGATTAGTTTGAGAAATGCGTGAGCGTTCATTTAAGTATAAAGTTAATGTGGGGGAAACAGAACAAACAGTCCAGTTTTCAAAAGGAGGAAGTGGTCTTGCACAGTCTGAAGCAAATGCAACGCATTTCCACTGTAAAAACCCTCAAGAGAGTCACAGACGCGGACGGACAGATGTCGGGCCAAAATGCTCTTTGAATCACATACCAAGAGAGGCAACGCAGCAATTTTGCACGACTCAAGGTTAACACCTCTAAAGATCAGAGCAGGTAAAAGTTTCTGTCTATGTTGCTCAGAAAATCTGCAAAAAGTACCTAAACGGTGGGTTTTTCATAGTGAAAACCACAGCCAAACCACAAGACTGGGAATTGCATTGAGAGGAAACGGTTCAAAATTACTGTAAGTAGAGGGGCGATGTGAGGGGTCTTTATATAACTCATGCAATGCATATTACTCTTTATCAACCCAATACTATAATAACAGTGAACAGGACCACGGAGTGTATCCTCTTTTTTATAAAACCAAGCCTCATATTTTTATTTTTGTGTCCTCACTCCTCCCGTCCTCCACACAGGCCTACAAAGAGGCTGTTTAGATAAAAGCTTTATAATACTGGCACTGCGCACAGCCAGCCCGCACCGCGCTGGATGGCACCAATATGGCTATATGCAGGTGTCGTTAGAGAGATAACTGGATTATAGCAGCAGGAAGATTAAATCTAAAGCTTTCAGCTGCGGAGAGGATAAAAGAAAACTACAAAAAAAAAGAAACAGAAAAAAATCAATTATGAAATCACAGGCGCACATCTCCCACACTAGGCTTTTAAACACATAACAACTGCAAAACTCAATAATGTTACTGCACTAAGCTGTGGGAGGATGAGAGACTGCAGCCAAAACCAACACACGTCATTTCTGAGCATGTGTCCCAATTAGCCTCTTGAAAGAAAATGACACTGTTTAAAGGAATACTTTTTGGCAAAAAATCAAGTTTGCACATTTTCCCCTCACCCCCAATGCAGTCCATCAACGATGACATGCAGCGTCATGAGTTCGCTTCTTTAGTTTTGCGCTGTTGCGAAGCTAATGTTGCTAACGGAAGCTTATGTGAATCGATTAGCATCGTGCTAAAGCATGTGTGGCACAGCTGTAACATTTACAGTTATGTGGCTTCTGACCAGGCCTTGGGGTTGCTACCTTTTCAACATGCCAAAACTGGACACCAGCTCTATGAAGTGTTTGACCTGTGTAGTAGGTTCTTCAAAAAAGGCTTAAGTTTAAGCGAATTTGGACTCATTTGCTTTAATATAAGTAGTTGTGTGGTGCATAATACTGAGTTTAGATTAGATTAGATGATCCTTATTAGTCCCACAACGGGGAAATTTCACCTTCGCAATTTAACCCATCCGTGCAGTGAAACACCACATACACACTAGTTAAGACACACGCTAGGGGCAGTGAGCACACTTGCCCAGAGCGGTGGGCAGCCCTATCCGCAGCGCCTGGGGAGCAGTTGGGGGTCACACACTGAACCATCCAGTTGCAAGGCTGGTTTGATGGGCTCTTATGACAGAAACACTATCATATTTAGGGGTGAACTGTATTTTGCAGGTCTTTGGATCTCCAGTAATTCTCGAAATTTTCATTTTGAAGACATTCGTCTTGGAAAGTGCAGCAGCGCTTCTTTCTGGGGACTGCTTTCTTGGTCATTTTTGCACTTATTTATAGCTCTCTTTTGATTGACCATTGTGATAAAAATGCCAGTTCTGCTAAATGACACAATTGGGCAAAAAATGACAGTGGGAGGGATAATGGGAAGCAAAAAAGAACTGATCAAAACTATTGCTTGTTGTCCACCCACACAAATCAAGAGAGCACTGCAAAACATCTGCCAAATAACAGCTAAAACTGGACATCCAGACACAAAGCCTGAACACTCGACTCTCTGGGTGAAAACTTAATGGGTGGCAACCCTACCAGGCCTGTCCACAGACATTCTGGGGGGAAATGTGGGCTTGTCATAATCATTATATTTTAGCTAACTTTTAACTTTAGCTCCCCACGGATGACAGCTCAAATAAACATTACGCCAGTGGCGTAATAGCACCGATGAGAATTTTGTAAGACTCATAACGTGAGTCTCAGTAACAGCATTTTTGTTTGTTGTGACTAAACACATGATTGTGAAAGCTAAAAACTGTGGAGAATAATTGTGGACAGCTCAAATAACTGTGATCAGATGAGTATGTAATAGTTGTGACAGGCCTAGCAATATAAAAATAAATTAGATTTCAGATTTAATTCGCAGCTTATAGCAGACCAGTTTATCAGGAGAGAAAGTGTACTCATGTTTTAGAGAAAACAAAGTGTACTTTTCCAGAGGTTTTTACCCAACGCAGCCAGAAATACTAGCATTCCTGTCTTTCCATGCATGAACCCTAAACTTTAGTGTTTAATTTTAGTGCTGTAAAACTAATCTGATAGCTGGGAATCAGTGAGTTATAACTCTGCTGAAAGCTCCACAGATTCTGGACTGTTACATCTTTGGCAAGTTATCACTTCCAACATTTTGTCTGACCACATTATAGAACATGATGCTTTCTTAACCCCCAAAAATCCCAGCCTTATTACATACTAAGGCTTATTATACAGCAATTACAGAGCCTTCAATGCAAACTGGCTGAGCTATTCTTAGGTTAAAGAAGTGTGTAATAAAACTTTGGGCCCTGGCCAATTCAGGTGTTGAAGAACTTATTAGTGTTGCTGAAAATCTCTGCTTGCATGGGGTCGGTGCCGGGTTGGAGTTAACTAAGGGTGAAACCTCCACAGGCAATCAGTACTGCACCAGAGGAGGTGCTCAAGAGCGATGAAGCTCATGGAATGACATCCGACCAATTAGCTCTATTGCCACTGCCACGAAAATAGCTGACGCTGTCAAAAGTAGATTGAAGGGTCAACATCTCACATGTAGAACTGTAAATAATAAAAGATGATGCTGCAACAGTTGAGGACGTATAAACCTTTATTCCACATTAGCGTATCTCCATTTAGCCTAGCGCCCTGGCAAATAAGTTAGCAGTTATTAGGTGTACAGATGAAGTGGCCAACAACAGGTACAAAGTAGGTGTAGCTCATAAACTATCAGCTCAGTGCTTTCTCACATTACATTCCCAATTGGAAAGTTTAAGTCTGTTCTGCATGTGTGTCGCGTTATAGTTAAAGTTTATACTGTTCAACATGGCTGGAGCAGAAACTGGTCTGCTGAGGAGACAAAGTTCATGCTCTGATCTTTAAAAGATGGCGGTGGGATGGACGTCCAGCTTATGTGTTTCAGAACACGACGTCTTCCTCTTGGCCTTCTTTAATAAATACATGCGAAGTACGTTTTCCTGAGTCTGACATCATTTTAAAGTAATTCAACACACAAGCACTGCTCACTGCTGCTCATCTCACTCTGACTGGACTAGTGATGCTCGCTGTCACGGTAACGTTTACACTAAGCTGTTCTCCACACATGCACGTCATTTTGGATCTGATTACTTGGAGTGCCCACGTAAACGAAGATTTTCCATCAGACTGTTGAGTAGAGTGAGCAAATAAACACGTTTGAATCTATAATTGAAATGTATTCAATAGGATTGGCAAAAAGCTTTGCACGTAAACACAGCCACTGTTAGCTCAGTCATGTACCGATTTAACCCACAGTGGCTAAAAGATTTCCCTTCAACTTTTTATGCAAGTCGTTTGTCCACTGCACATATGCAAAGGTAAAATTGAATGCATTAACTTTTGACAGTGTCAACTATTTGCTTTACATCAGGGTGAAGCTGAGCCTCGCTCAAATAACTCATGAAGAATAGTGATAGAAAAAATACACGGTGACCAAGTATAGACTGAGAGCAAGGGTTCGAGGTCTATCTGTGCACGTGTTGGTTTCTAACACTGTATTAAGTATTATCTGCAAAAATGGACAAAAGTATACAGCATAGCATAGAGTTGCGCTAACTTGAATTCTGTACTTTTCTCCATAACACTGTGCTTAAAAATCTGCTGCAGTGCACGTGATCAGGGGAAGAAAACGCCGGAAGAGAGATCACTGGCCTCAAAGTCACTGTTTCATAAACCCACTGAAGACCCCTGCAGCCATTATATATTCTCTCACTCTCATATGGCCAGTGGGCTTAAGAGCCATGGATTATTAATCAAACCCAGTGACATAAAGAATCCATTACAGTGAGCTGTCAGACGCTGGAAAGCACAAGAGCAGAGCTGAAGATAACTGCACAGGGAGGCCTGCTGGCATGTGAAAAAGGCAGAAGCAAACACCTTGTGTGTTGAGCGCTGCAGCCTGGCCCCCATAAACCAGCTCTTCATGTTATTACGCAATGCACCAGCATGAGAGTGAGATCATCATGAAAGGACATGATTGCAAAACCGACAGAAACTTCTAAAGTTTTCAGAACCTCCACATAATGTAAATATTCCATACTGATTAAAGTTCTTTTCCTAAAATCATGAGTCCATGACAAACCTTTAAGAGTGCACTGAAGAAAAAGAGCACCAACTCGGGAAAGAACCACTTTCTGTCTTCTAAAGAACTGTTCAGTGGATGGTTCTTTAAAATCCTCTGTTTGTAAATTAGATGTGTCAGTGTGAGGAACCTTGATAAGGTTTCTGAACCTCCACATAATGTAAATGTTCCACACTGACTACAGTTTTTAAAGTCCAAGCCAACC
This sequence comes from Pygocentrus nattereri, assembly GCF_015220715.1. Lineage (NCBI taxonomy): Eukaryota > Metazoa > Chordata > Actinopteri > Characiformes > Serrasalmidae > Pygocentrus > Pygocentrus nattereri. Next base: position 21,082,122 of record NC_051237.1, on the reverse strand, counting down.
TTTACTTTTAAGAGTGCACTGAATTAAAAACATCTTGGAAAGTGAAAGAATTTAATATGTAATATTTTTCACTATGAAACTGCTGTAAGAACATCACAAGATTATTTTAATTCTATTATATGGCCTCACATTTTAGTCATTTTCAGTCAGGTTATCAGTTTAAATTGTATTACTGCACTGGCAAATAATTCCCAACCAGCATCATTCTTTGAAACAAGTGAAATTCACCTGATGAAATAAAAAAAATGTATAGAAATAGACAGAATGATTCATAATGAATCTTACAACCTCAGCATTAAAGGGCAATTATACAGAATTTTCAAAACGTCTGCATACTTCAGTGGTTGAGATGTAAATAGAGTTGTTTGGTGTGAAATAGTTCATTATAGATATAGAAAATCACAGGCTCAGATGCTTTGCAGTGGTGGTGATAGGAACCAGGGGTCACCATGTCTACAACACAAAATAGCCATTTTATTTACTAACCAAAACCAGCAGTGAACCTACACGTGTATTCTGAGTTTTATATGTAATGCTGATATATGTAATGTAATATTGCATGTATAATGTGGTTAATCTATAAAAAGAAGTGTTGCCTTACAACACCCTTCATGTATCCCTCCACCATGAACAGATTACAATAAACTGATTAACATTTGTAACATTTGTAACATTACTAAAACTTTATAACAAAACTAACATAAAACAGTATTTCAACACACAGAAGCATTTCATGTAATAACTTTCTGTGAGGGAGTTTTTAGAGGTGGACGTCTGGTTCCTATCAAAACCACTGTGAACAGTTCTGACTCAGTAAGTTTCTTTAGAGTGAAGCATTTCACACCAATCCTCTCTGAATTCTCTTAACCATTAAATTATGCAGAATTTTTAAAGAATTGGTGGAATTCCCCTTTAGGAAGTTGAAAGATTATGATTATATTGCCACAACATTGTTTTTTTCATTGCATCAGACGTAGTTTCCACTCGATAAAACAGAAGAACTCCACGTCTGATTTTATAGACATTCTTAAAAATAAAGGTGAAAGGACCAAAAGGGTTCTTCATGCATTGCAATAGGAAAACCCACTTTTGGTTCTGTGAAAAACCTTTCAGTGGAGGATTCTTTGGAGAACCATTTTTGTGAATGTGATGGGTGTAAATGAACAACATTTTTAAAGTTCAAAGAACCTCCATATAAAGGTTCTAGGAAAAACCCTGAAATAGCTGTAGAATCTTTACATCGTATAAACGTTCTGTAAACCTTCAGCAGGTTCTTCACATTCACAAACGTTTTTCAAACATGGTTCTTTAGGAAACCAAAAACCATTCTTCCACAGCATCACACAGGGAACCCTTTGTGGAACCATTTTTTTAAAGAGTTGAATAAAACAAATCCAGTTTGACCTCAGATGTGTTCTTACAATTCAAAGCGCTGAAAAGGGGGTCTTTGGGGTCGATGCTGTACAAGAACCACATTTGGTTTCCTAAGGAACTTTTCAGTGTATGTCTTTTCTTTTCATTTTGGAAAACTACATGAACAAAGTTAAAAGACACTCCATACCATGTAAAGGTTCCTTACCAATTAAAGGTGTTTTCAAGAACCGAACCTTGACGTCTAAGAGTGACTGTTTCAAAGGAAGTCTTTCAAAACTCCTCCTTCACACCTGCTGTTCTGCAAGTCACTCTGTGTAAGCCTTTCTCAGAAGAACCAAAAATTTCCACGAGGATTATTCATTGCCACGACTACTGTGGGAATGAATAACGTCAATTTGTAGTTAGCACTGCAACTCAATGTCATGTGACAGGATGAGCTCCAGCTAATTGGTCCAAAGTGGTTCCAAGGAAAGGAGACAAGATCAAGCGAGTAAAAAATGCTAAGTTCTGCTGGGCGAGAGAGAAAGAAACAGGCAGACAGTGGATGAATGAGGGTTCTCGTTTGTCCCCTTCGCTTCCCATTGCTATTTTTTGTTCTTCCCACCATGTTCGTTCCTCTGTTGTCCTCTGGGGGGCGCTCACTTGTAGAGCAGCTGCAGACGGCTGGTGTGGCAGTTGTTGCGGCCGATCTTGCCGTCGGGCTGATAGAGGTTGGATGAGTTGGAGAAGGAGGGAGGCAGTGAGTGGTTATCAGAGGCGGGGAGAGGATAACCCGGTGGGGGCAGGAGTGACTTGGGGTCCGGATGTGCAGTGGGGAGCGGAGGGGAGCTGTGGTTGAGGTTGGAGGAGGACGGGCGTCTCCGTGACCGGAGGGCCTGCCGTTCTGAAAGCTGGTTCCTCAGCTCAGAGACACGCTCCTCTTTCTGTTACAGAGAGAGAGAAAAGAACTTTTATTCTGAAGTAATTCAATAACTAGTATAAAGCTAATGGTAATGAAAGTGTAGACCTACAGGCTTGTAGAGCTGAAGGGATTAACTACAATTTCCACTGCACTCCAAATGGCTTTTGGCTTGAAATGGTGGTTCTGAGAGAAACCTTATAACCCTTAAAATCTCAGCCTTATTACATACTAAGGCTTATTACTCAGCAACTACAGGGATTTCAATGCAAACTGGTTGAGCTATTCTTAGGTTACAGAAATACGTAATAAAACTTGGGGCCCTGGCCATGTAATGGGTTAACTGGTATATAAAACCTATACAATATTTGGCGGTTCTTTAAACTTTAAAAGGGTTTTTCATACTTGCATATCCCTGATCTCAGAACAAAACCTCGTATCTCCATCTTTCAGTTTTTGAAATAATTTGAAATTGCCTGTTGCCCTTTACATCGTGAGGAAATTTCTTTACGAGCTGACCAAAAGAAACAGCCCAAAATGATGTGGAAAAAAGTCTGGTTCCACTGACTTACATTAAAAGTAAAGTAGGTTTTTCCTTCTCCTGTAAAGTTATTATTTTGGAGATACGAGGTTTGGTTTGACACTAGAAGTCAATAATTCACCCAAACCTTCTATGGTAAATACATCCCTAACACTTCTTTCAACCCACTCAAACCACACCTAGGTCTTTATTAAAGCCATATAGGCTTATTTATGTGGTTTAGAGCACAGTATAGCTTACTGTGAACTATGGAAATGAAAACCACCATAACCTCACCGCTCACAAAAACGTGGCGCCAAATTCTGCTTTACCTCCATTCGCACATATGTCACACAGGCATACAGGTTATGTTTGCTGTTTCTGAAATAACTGTTAATTTATAAGCAGATAACATATGCCTGCATGGCATCCGTGCAAATGAATGGGGAATCTGATTATGGAATTATGATTTTCTAAATATGGAATTTGATGCCACAACTGTGTTAAATAGCTTACCGCAGTGTTCAGCTACACAACTAAGTTTTTTCATTTGTATAGTTCATAGTAGGTCCTATTGGGCTCTAAACCACACCAACAAATCCGCCTGACCTTAATGAATGGATGGATGTGGTTTGAATGGGTTGAAATAAGTTTTCAGGATGTATTTTTACAGAAAAGATTTGGGTGACTATTGAGATCTAGTGCTCGTTAGCAAAGTTAGCCACGTCGCTCCTATTTAAAACTAAAGAACCAACATTTGCACACAAAACACGTCTTGGCTGATGAACTGCATTTGGGCGACGTGGGAAATCGTGTAATTTTTTTCATTTTGCCAAACCATTCCTTTAAACAGATTTCTGTGCCAGTGCCAGTTTGGCATGTTAAAGATCAAATAACGTTATTCATATCTTAACTTTGGAAAATAATAAGGGCTGGAAATTTGCGAGTTTGTTTCATGTGTTCACTTCGCCCACACAGTGTGAGTTTTCGATTTCAGTGTGAGTTTCGAGTCTAGCTAATCAGAAATCGGCTAAAAATACTCGACTCTTCTTTCTCTTCAAACGCGAAAAGAAACAGAGACTAACGGTTCGCAGCAGTTCACACTGACCTTCAGCACAACTTCCTACCACAAAGACTTAAGGAGTTCTGCAAAACGACTGACTCTAGACTTCTAAAGGTTAAGTATCCCACACAGCGGCAGGGCAAAACTGTGGTGCAGTCCGCAGAGACACCGCACCTCCTGGATGATCTTCTGTAGCTCTTTGTTTTCTCGCTCCAGCTGGCGGGATTTCTCTTCGTCATTGTTGTTAGTGGAGGAGCCGGTCTTCATGGTCTCCTGTTGGTCAGACTGCCACTCCCCACGCGTGATCAGCCTCCGCATCTACAGTACCACATAAAAGCAGCAGATAGTGAAGTCAGACAGTGATAAAAACTGACTGACCGCTTTATTAGAAACCCCACCCGAGCAGCTCTGCCTTGCAGGTGTACAGATAGAGACTGTAACTCATCTGCTGATGCACTGCTTGTATTATTCATCCTCTAGTCCTTCATCAGTGGTCAGTTTCTGACCACAGAGCTGCCCTTGACTGGATATTTTGGGTGTTGGTCCACTCTCAACCTAGCAGTGACACTAACGACCACATTGCTACCACGTTAGTGTGACTGCTGTGCTGAGAATGATCTACCACCCAATACATAACTGAACAACAGTGGCCATGTAGTCACAAACTGACCGATGATAAATATGGGAGAGGGTCAATAAACTGTGCAGCAATAGACAGGCTACCGTCTGTACACCTACACTACAATTCACTATTTTCACTAATATAAGCCCAATTTTATATATGATACATGTATTAAATTATACTACTATGATGCTACTAATCTATAGGTTTTAAAGATTTATACGATTTTAAAATCTGTAAAAATAACGAAATGTATTTTGATGAGTAATAACTAATTAAGAAAGCTGTACAGCATATGGAATGATCTTATAATAAAATTAATATCCAACATGCTTCATATTGTAAAATAAAATCAAATGTCTTTTCTCACTGATTTTGTGACAAGAAGTAAATAGATAAATGCAAAAAGTGTATTATTATTTATTAAATAATGAAATTGTATGTTTTACCATGTTATCATTTTTATTGTTCTCTAAATTTGGGGGCAAAAAAATCTGGTTTACATTTTGGTGCCTAGTTTACATTTCAGTCTACAGTGTATAAATTCTTATTAGAATAACAGCTATTTATTGGTGATTCCAAACTTTTGACCTGCAGTGCACGTAGTGGACCTACAAGGTAGGTGGCGCTCATAGCCAGCAAGTAGAAGTGGATGCTTGTTCTAGGTTTTATTACAGAAATGCAACATAAAATAAACTCTATTTTATCTAAAACACAGTCCGATAGAATGACACTGCTTCAGTACAGTATAGTTTAAAGGCTGGGATGAAAACAGATCAGGGGCCTTATTACAGAAACACCTTAACTCTGAAACCTTATCTTATCTGCTTAGACACCATGAAAATGTTGCACATTATACAGTTAGCTACGGCCCTGCAAGCTGATTGGTTGAGAGGGGTTCTAACCGTGCTTTTACTTCACCATAACATCACGAACACTGTATCACAGCCATTTGAACGTTTTTACTTCTTATTTTGCCACAAACAGAAAATGGACAGATAATTTCTGGCTGATTCCAGGTTGTTTAGCTGTTGTTCTGTCACGGCTGCTGACTGAAAAGCTGCTCAGTGGTGACGACAGTCTGGGAATTTAGTGTAAGGAGCTGGAGAATGAACTGCCAGATGTGCAGTGAATGGATGGAGCTTGTTACTCTGGCGTAGCAACAAGCTGCTTGTTAAGGAACTATAATTTGGTGGAAGGAATTGAATGACCCGATTTATTACTTTATTAATTTATTTATTGAACTGCTGTATACAAGCAATAGAACACTCAAGGTTGTGTGTTATCGAAATGACATCATGGTTGTAATGATCTACGGCACGAGCTGAAGGCTCTGACAAGGTGGACTATCTACAAGGTGGACTGACAAGGTAGGAGTGTCTAATAGAGTGGACAGTGAGTGGACACAGTGCTTAAAAACTCCAGCAGCACTGCTGTGTCTGATCCACTCATAGCAGCACAACAAACACTAACATACCACCACCACGTCAGTGTTACTGCAGTGCTGAGAATGATCCACCACCCAAATAGCACCTGCTCTGTGAGGTTTCACAGGGGTCCTGACCACTGAAGAACAGGGTAAAAGGGAGTAACAAAGTATCAGAGAAACAGATGGACTACAGTCTGTAACTGTAGAACTACAGAGTGCAGCTATACAGAAAGTGGAGCTGATAAAATGGGCAGTGAGAAACAAGGAGGTGGTCATAATGTTATGGCTGATCGGTGTATTTCCACAGCGGGGGTCACCAAATCCCCAAAACCTTCTGACAATAGTTTCGTCTTTTAAAACTACTGAAATGAGCCAATTAGAATGAAAGCACTTAAGATGGGCATCTAAAAATAGATAGGCTCTTAGACTGAAACATCTCAGTCTCTCAACCACCACAAGAAGAGCTTCAGAGCTAACAACATCACATAGATAGATTTGTTACAGGATTGATTCAAATTCTCTTTTCTCTATGAAATCCAGTCCAGCTAGTCCAACCATCGATACTGACATGCCGTCTATTGGCAAAAGAAAAACGTTGTAATAATATCTGTTAACGTAACTTAAAAAAAGGGATGTTGAACCATTTCTAATGGTCCATTCAATGTTCACACAATTTAAAGGGCACGCGGTATTCTTAAGCAATTTTCTCCAGACAGCTGTTATGTTCTGCCCTCTGTATCATGTGTGTCAGGCTCCAGTCCTCACAGGCCAAACCACTGCAGACTGCCTCAATAAACAACCTGATTCAGCTGATTAGCAAGGCCTTCATGAACTGAATTCAGAGCGTAAATGAAGTTAAATGCTAATCTCCGCAGTGCTTTGGCCCAGAAGATTCCCAGTTTGACACGCCTGCTCTAGATAACCGGAGTTGACAGACAGTCTCTGCACAGGAGATCCTCGTCTGAGTGAATGACCCTCCTTTTTTTTTTTACCTTAGGGACGAAGAGCACGACCAGAGTGATGTATACAGAGAAGACGATGGCCAGAGAGGCGAAGGCGAAGGAAGCGTCCTGCTTCGAGGACAGGATCATGGTGACAGGCGCAGTAATCATGCACAGCACCTGAGAAAAGAGAGAGAGAACGAGAGGGAGATACATACAGAGGAGAAAAGTGGAACAGAAGAAAAGAGGAAGAGAGAGGCATGAATCAATAAATATCGACCGACATCCAGTCATCTTTCTCGAAACCAGCAAAATCTCATCCAGGCTGGCAAGATGCGAGAAAAAAAAACAGGCCGACATCAACAGGAGGCGATATTTTCAAGACTGGATCATTAGTTATTTGGACAGGACACAAGGTGCAGGACAGCATCGCTAAATCAACAGGCTTTACTGCAGAGGCTATCAGCCGCCCAGCCACCAGAATGCGCCCGGCCAAATCTGTATCAGGCCCCAGCGCTTCGAGCCATAAAGAGATAACTAAATCTGGATCTAAATCTCATAACTGCGCCTGCATCAGCGCTTCTGGCACCCGCAAGCAGCCTAGAAAAGCTGAGCGGGGTTTATAACGCCACCCTGCCAGAGCCTGAGCCAACAACTGCTTCACCTCACCTCATTTCAGAAACTTTGCACTTCTGCTTGTTATATCTAGAGCCTGATAAGGACCTCCCCAACTTAATTGACCCTAAAGTTTAATTAATCTTTAATTAATCTTATCTGTCCCTGTGGCCTGGTTCCAGGCAGAACAGGTAGGCACAATTTTTTTATCATTTCTCTTGTAGCTGCAGCTCCAAAAAAAGAAAACACCAGAGTTTCCATGATTTAAAATGTGTACATCATTTACACATGAATCATATTTCATCAGTTACGGCTCAGGGTAAGAACACTGAAAGACAAGACTGTTTTTGATGTAATATCCAGTACGCTCTTAATAAAAAGGGTCTATATCACACTTAGATGGTCCTTCAAGGGTTCCTTAATAAAGAAAACGGATCTATATAGAAAAAGGGTTTTATATAGCACCAAAAAGGGTTCTTCTGCTGTTACAGGCTTGATATTGTCACAACAGCAGAACCCTTTTTGGTGCTACATAGACCCTTTTTGAAAAGGGTTCTATACAGAGCCTTTCTACAACACATTCTCCATCAATCTGAAGAACCATTTAAGCATTCAAGGAGTTCTTTGAGTGTTCATGGTTCTATGTGGAACCGTTTACCTTACTAAAGAACCCTTAATGAATCATCTTTTTAATGAATGTAGCACTAAAAAAAGGTCTGTTGACTCATGACAATAGTGGAACCTACTTTGGTGCTAGAGAGAGAGCTAATTTTAAAAGGATTCTTAAAAAAACACATAACATTGTTTTTTTCAACGTTATTAATAACCATTTTTCCACTAAATCAACCATTTATGCTTACATATGGTTCTATGAGTGCTCATAGTTCTATATACAGCACTGCCTTCACTAAAGAACTCTTGAAGAACCATTTTTTAACTTTACTTTCCAGTCAAAACTGTCAAGTTATAGATTTTTCAGGAGATATTTCTGACACATAATTAGGAAATATTTCTGAGGCAATTTTAAGATATTCCACTTGCCTAAGGGGAAAGTCAGAAGAAAATGGGTGGAAAAAACGGGAGTTTCCAAAACTCCAAAAAGTTAAAAAATGCAGATAATTCAACCAACTTCTAACACTGTACTTGAGGCTTCTGTGCAACTGTCTGTTTTCTGCTTTTTCTGTGATGTTAAAGAAATGAAAAACTTGTACTTTTGGCTGTTTGACTGTAATTAAACAAATGGTGGCCCAAAAAATACATCTGGTAATACATGGCAGATTGTGGCAGAAATATCAGAGTCATTTATTTAACAGGAAAAGCTGAGGGTGAGCACACAACAGGGGAGAAGGAGAAATCAATCTCAAAGCAAAGAAAAAGGAAGAAAATGCAAATGTCCTCCAATGCTGATATGCAGTACCATCGCCCCCCCATCCCCCACTAGTCCCACTCAACTTAAGCTCAAACTGGGTTCAATGCATAATGGATAATCCCCCCAAGACGAGGCAGAATTTGACAATGCGAATGAGACGAGAGCGGGATATTCTGGCTGAAGGCACTTCTTAACTGAAAGGCTGTTGCGGAATTATTGATAAAACCTATGCATATCAGCCCACTCATAAAACTGATGTAGACTAGTTGAGAGAGACTAAAGAAGTCATGGGTCTGATCGTAGCTGTAGGTCTTGCTCTTCAGAAGTGAGGAAAGTAGTTAAGGAAGCTTATTCACCTATTAATATGCTGCATGCTAAACAACAGACTTGTATCAGTTACTATTGAGTTCTTAGATGATCTCAAATGGACGTGTTCATGTGGCTTCTGCCACTGTATAACATACTGTTATCTGTAACAATGGACAGAAGTACTCGACCCAACAGGCATACAGTTTGCAAAATGCTAACTGCTGGTGTATCAGTAGTGGCTAACCTCTGGCAAACAGATGGAACAATGGACAACTACAGTTGCAAAAGTCAGAGGCCGCCCTTCATTTAACTCCAGCCAAATTAATTTCCAGTCAAAATAGCCAATAAATACAAGTTATTCATTCATAAGTTCAACATTACAGAGAAACTCTGACTCCTAACAACCACCTGGAAGACCTGGGAGACACCAAAACTGCCCCCATCAGATAAATAGCACTTAAAGCTTTCATCTTTGAGAGAGAGGATAAAACCTCAGATCTGAAAACATCCACAGGTGTTTCAGTCCATCCTTCCACTGTGAGGAGACGACTCAGTGCCATGGGTCTGAAAGGATGTGTAGCTGATCAAGAAGAACCTCACTGAGAAAACGACACAGACACATCAAACAAAGAAGGTGAACAATGGATTGACCACCCCAGAGTCCAGACCCATCCAGGTTATTTGGATGGTGGCAAGCAGAAAACACTACCAACTTCTAAGACTGAACTTCTAAGGTAAATTATGCATTAGTCACTATTACATTTCATGTGAGCTGTACTACATATGCTAACACCTTCTGTATATCAAAGGCTTTATGATGTTATTTTTTTTGTCTTTTTGTTAAATGTCTGATATGTTAAGTGGTTGGGATAGTGTAGTGGTTAACACCTCTGCCTTCCACACTGTAGACTGGGGTTCAATCACCACCTGGGCAAACACCCTACACTACAACAATAAGAGTCCTAGGGCAAGACTCCTAACACCGCCTTGGCCTACCTGTGTGAAATGATCAAATTGTAAGTCGCTCTGGATCAGAGCGTCAGCCAAAATGCCATAAATGTTAAAGCCACTGACAGACAGCAGAACTTCAGTTCTTCAGTGTGACATTCCATTATATCTATAACTATTCACTATGCCCAGTGCATTTTGATTGGTCATGGTGATGCCCTTAAATTAAGTCAGCAGCTAATCCTGGGTGGAGCTGGGCATCGCCCAAAAGCTCTTCTTAGAAATCAAAAGAAAGTGGTTCTATTTTACTAGGCTCAAATTACACATTCTGCCTCCTCATATCTCTAGATGCATTTCCATTCAAATTGTCAGATTTAAAAAGTGAGATGTTTCTGAGACACTGAGGTTTTGCAAAACCATTTTGTGCTTCTAGTGCCATTATGCTCACAGCAACGGAAAACTGCATGACCAGTATACACTGATCACGCATAACATTATGTCCTTGTTTCTACACTCATTGTCCATTTTATCAGCTCCACTTACTGTATAGCTGCACTTTGTACAGTTTCTACTTTCTACAGTTACAGACTGTAGTCCATCTGTTTCTCTGATACTTTGTTAGCTCCCTTTAACCCTGTTCCTCAGTGGTCAGGACCCCCATGGACCCTCACAGAGCAGGTGCTATTTGGGTGATGGATCATTTTCAGCACTGCAGTAACACTGATGTGGTGGTGGTGTTGTAGTGTCTGTCGTGCTGGTCTGAGCGGATCAGACACAGCAGTGCTGCTGGAGTTTTTAAACACCTCAGTATTTCTGCTGGACTGAGAGTAGTCCACCAACCAAAAATATCCAGCCAACAACGTCCTGTGGGCAGCGTCCTGTGAGCACTGATGAAGGTCTAGAGGATGACCAACACAAACCGTGCAGTAGCAGATGAGCTATCATCTCTGACTTTACATCTACAAGGTGGACCGGCAAGGTAGGAGTGTCTAATAGAGTGGACAGTGAGTGGACACAGTGTTTAAAAACTCCAGCAGCACTGCTGTGTCTGATCTACTTGCTGGTAGCACAACACACACTAACACACCACCACCACGTCAGTGTTACTGCAGTGCTGAGAATGATCCATGACCTACACACATACGTACTTGCTCTGTGATGGTCCATGGGGGTCCTGACTACTGAAGAACAGGGTAAAAGGGGGCTAACAAAGTATCAGAGAAACAGATGGACTACAGTCTGTAACTGTGGAACTACAAAGTGCAGCTATACAGTAAGTGGAGCTGATAAAATGGACAATGAGCGTAAAAACAAGGAGGTGGTTATAATGTTATGCCTGATCGGTGTAAAAGGCCATACTCATTAGCAGGTTTGAAACTGTTTCTTTTGGGGGGGAATGTCCATTTCATGAAGGGGAGGCAGTAAATAATTAAATGTGGATAAATAATTAAAAACCTTTGGAGCCTTGCTGGTGACATCCCATATAAATAAATGAATAAATAATGCGTAATGATGTTTAAGGTGTGAAAACATGTCTTGTCTTAGTAAGATGTGGGAACGAGATCATGCCTTATTAAGCTGTGGTATAGGCTCAACTTTCTCATTCCCACGTCATGGCCATGCATTAGGATCTTGTCCCCATGCCTTACTGAGTTATATTTTAATTTTTATGGAATGTCACCAGCAGGGCTCCGTAAAAAGACAAGTAAACATTCCAAATTTCAAAAGCTGTGTAAATGATCGTTTACGTGCCCTTCACTGTTGGCGGCCACAACTTCATTCATCTCGTAACTCGTCGCAAAACTAAAGAAGCAAACTCTATAAGCATGTCTGGGTTGACTGCCTTCATTTGAGGTGAAGAGAAAATCTTTTTTAAAACAGGGGCATTAAAATCTAAATATTCTGATCAAGCAAGTCAAGAACTTATTGGACTGCTCCTCTCAGGCTAAGTGGACATATCGTTCGTTTCGCAGGTCAGCCAGACCATCTCACAGGTGGAAGGAAGCCCAGTCAGCCCTAACACAACGAGAAAAGCAGATGAGAAGTATCTTCTTTGAGGATTACTGGAGATAAATCTGCACTGGCATCTTCGTTTGAGATGTGTCAAAGTCCTGCAGAGCTCCAGCAGGAACGGGGAGGAATGAGCGTGGAGTTTGAGAGAAGAGAGCTGGGGGTTAAGGGGAGCTCAGGCATGTGACTTTATTTTGGATGATGAGCGGAGAGGTTCTCTGCTCTTCAGGCAGGACAGAAATGGCAGAATCAGACACTCAGCCGCTGCCAAACCATCCGCCACTGAAAGAGCTTCCGGCGTCTTCTGCCTGCTCGCGACTGCGGCGTGACACACAAGGGTCCAGACGAGGCCAGATTGCACTCTGTGTTGGAGGAGATAGCAGCCGAGCTGGAATTGCTTCACTGTACAATCAGAGAACTAAAGAACATCTCCCACTGCTGGGTATTTAACTCATTCAGACCTTTACTAAAGGGCCTAAATACTTAGAAAAGTAGTTCTTCAGGGGTTCTTCAGTAAAGGAAATGGTTCTATATAGAACCATGAACACTCAAAGAACCCTATGCATGATTAAAGGGTTCTTTGCATCGTGAAATGGTTCTTCACAGTGATAAAGAGCGTGTTTTCTATACAGAAACCTTCTGAAAAGGGTTCTGTATAGCACCAAAAAGGGTTCTGCTATTGTTACAGGCTTGGAATTGTAACTACTGAAGACAGCTTTTGGGTGGTATCTAGAGCCCTTTTTAAGAAAATTCTATATACAGCACATCTCCATCACTCTGAAGAATGACTTAAGATGCAAAGAACCCTTATTCATGCAAAGGGTTCTTTGAGTGTTCATGGTTTGATATAAAACCAGGGGCTGGATTCACGAAAGTGTCTTAAGAAAGAAAATCTTCTTAAAGAAGATTAAAGAAGTGTTTTCTCTTTTTCATTCTTGGGAAGAAAGTTATGAGAAATCGCTATCTTCAAATAAATTCTTAAGAACTTTTTTTTCTTTTCTTAACTCCTTTTTTTAAGAATAACTGTAGGAACAAGTCTTGTTCAAGGTATTCTTGAAAATATTATGTTCTCAAATGTTTTCTTAACTTTACAGCAGCCTTACTCGCGACTTCGGCTGTGAGAGGTCACAAGATAACCATCTATATTCATCATAAACGCTGCCTCTGCTGCTCCTGCCCATTCTCCTCTGTCACCTCACAATTACTGAAGTTTCCAAGGAGGAATTTTTCCTGTTGGCTATTTTTTCTTCCATTTGCTCCTCTGAGCAGATTAACCTAAATAATAGACATAAGAGTAAATACAATTTCAAACTGTTTCTTGTGTTGTTTATGGTACGAGGTAAAACACAACGTAGCCAACATAAGAAAACAATGAAGATTTTCTTAGTAAAATCATAAGAAAATAATTAAGATTAATTAAGTTAATTAATAATTAACAGAAGAAATCTTTTGGCTGCTATCTAGAACTCTTAATATATTTATTAGGTACCTGTTCAATCGCTTGTTAACACAAATAGCTAATCAGCCAATCACATGGATGCAACTCAATGCATTTAGGCATGTAGAGGTGGTCAAGACAACTTGCTGAAGTGCAGACCGAGCATCAGAATGGAGAACAAAGGGGATTTAAGTGACTTTGAACATGGCGTGGTTGTTGGTGACATCACTCGGAAAAAAATTTAATTATCTTAAAAAGTGGGCTTAATAAATATTCTTTTTATTGGGTAGGCATGTTATCAGTCTGGGTAGGAAAAAAAAGGCCAGTCAGAGGCCTTAATTAAACTGCCACAGCCATCCCAGGCTGGGACATCACATGTCAGAGAGACCTTTCTATCAAGTGAAAACTGACCATTTGAACATACATTTCAAAAAAGAAAGCTCATCTACTAACTGCACACATCTGCAATATGAATATGGCACAGACCAATCTCACAATAACACTTAACAACTGATATATTGCACAGTCCTGCTATGCAGCCAAACCAGCATATAAAGGTACAGAAAGACAGACAGTGGACTCACCGCAACGTTGTAAATGGCCATTCCCACAGCTCGATGGTCATTTATCTTTTCAGTGGACACAGATTTTGTCTCATAGGCCAAGAAGATACCAAGAAGCAGCAGCAAGCCCTTGTAGCCGTAGACCACCCCTAAGACAGAGAGGACACAACAAGATCACATACACAAAACAAGCCCAGAGTGTTTTGCTTGTTTTGTAAGGCCACAGTAATTGCAGCGTTTTATTCATTCCAACTGTCTGGCTATCTGGAAAATGACTAAAACATAAATCAAAATCTAGGCCTACTTGGCGCAGAGGACTCGCTGGAAAAAAAACACTTACAAAACATTTGCAAATACTCGACCTGGAGGTCAAATCCTGACATGATATCAGATGCCTGCGGACTGGTGCCACTGTTTAAAGTGCATTCATAAACGCAGGCGCACATCCTTGGATACAGGATGAAATCAAAGGCACACGGTGCTCCTCGGGGTAATACAGGCCAGCGAACTACTCTTCTCAAGGACGCTGCCACGAGGAAGCTTTGCGGGCGTATTTTAATGACTCTTCCTAACCGGGGAACCAGGGCTGGTTTAATTTGTTTCATTAAAGGTGTAATTAATTTGCTTAATTAGGTAAATACTTATGTGAAGTAAAAAACATGGGGAACAGAGCAGAAGGTCACAAAAAGAGGCAGAGATGCCATCGGGGATAGCAGGATTAAAATTCCCCACCTCCATACACGCAGGCAAACCAAAACAAGCACATCAGTACCGGTCAAAAGTATGGACATACCGGCTCGTAGATGGGTTTTTGAATATATTACTATTTCCTACTATGAAATAACACAGATCAAATTATGCAGTGACAAGAAAACGTAAAAATAAATAAATAAACTGTTAAACAAATCAAAGCTGTCTTGCTTCTTCAAAGCCCCCCCCCCTCCTTTGCAGCTTTGCCCACTCTTGGCAGTCTGTCAAGCAGCCACCTGGGAACCCAGTTTGACACTCCTTTAGATCAAAAGCTTTTAAGCTCAGAAGCTTTTTATTCGGCTTTTAATCTCAGTGACTGCACTGTATTATCTTTTAACTATTGTGAAACTACTCTGCAATTAACCAGCTGTAAAAGTGCAAAACTGAAGTGGGGGTCCACATACAGACCACTGAATCATCATCATCATCATCATCATCATGACCTCCATGGACAATCCACACCACATCCACACCTCACTCCGATTTTACTGCAACTTCTACCAAATCTATACCTGCACATATAGATCATCACATATGGCATCTTGTACATCTTCTATCCATATCTTGTATAATCTAGAATATATATATATATATATATATATATATATATATATATATATATATATATATTCTATTGCAGAGGATACCATGCATCTCATTTTATCTACTTCACTCCCACATTGCTATGTATGGAAAGGTGTGTAACTGTATTATAGCTTGAATTTCATAATAATATTTCATTATATTACTGTACAAAACTGTACACTGGAATGGTGCAATACTGTGTGCATACTATATTGTGTATATGTGTATATATTTATATATTTAAGTCTATATATAGTATGTGTACATATATATATATATACACACACACACACACACACACACACACACACACATACACACACACAAATGTTCTGTCTTCTTTAATGTGTATTGTCTTTTCTGTTTACGTTTTGCTGAGTGTAAATTTGTATAGTATTTAAGTTATTTTATCTTATTTTATTTTTCTCTTTCTACTTTTTTTTTGCACTGAGAACGGGGGGTTTGTACTTCAATTTTGTTGTGCAAGTGTACGAGTACATTGTGCAATGACAATAAAATTCATTCATTCATTCAATCATTCATTCAATCATTCATTCAAACATTCATTCATTCAGTCATTCATTCAGTCATTCATTCAGTCATTCATTCAGTCATTCATTCAGTCATTCATGCACATTTTTGCACATTTAGTAATACAAAGGTTCTATGCACCAAAGAGTTTCACTCGGCTTTTCACCTGTGTGAATGTGATGTGACAATAAACATGAATCGATTTGAAAGCAAGTATTACATTATCCGAAATTTCTCTCTCATTCATTTTCAAAATGGACCTTATGAACAATGAACAAGGGACCGGGACAAAAGTGGAGAGAACTTGACCAGCAGCGGGGCGAAAAACGCTGAGCAGGTTTCCACTCTAAGCAAATTACATGCAGCATCTACACAGCACTGACAGGCTTGTTTAAGTGGTCTGAGAAGTTTTGGGGATGTGTTTACAGAAAAGATTTTGGTTATTGACATAGCAATATTCGCACTGCAGATCCAGCAGTAACTGTACGAAACAGAATTCAGACATAAGACATGTCTAGCCTGAGAGATTATATCTGAGGTAACTGGAAAACCTGAGGAAATTTGATTTTTTGCCAAACTATTCCTGTAAGATGATTAACTGAATGATAGGCTTACATCTGCATCAGCAGAAAATACTGCATTGTGCATCTGAGGGAGAAAAGTGTGATCCAATCCTGTAACAAATCTGTCCTGAAATAGCGCTCGCTCAGACTGTGTGCTGTAAGCTGCATAGCTCTTCCTGTGGGGTGGTAGAGTGACTGAGTGGTTTGGGCATGTTAGACTACTTTTAGATATTTATCCTAAGTGAAGTATTTCAATTAAATATTCGAAAGTTAAACAGTCTCAGATCAGTATTAGTACTGGCTGATCCTCAATGTGTGTGTGTGTGTGTGTGTGTGTGTATGTGTGTGTGTGTGTGTGTGTGTGTGTGTGCTGTTATTTAATAATGACTCAAAAGTCAAAGGTGTCAAGTCAGATTTTGAGGGAGTTTATCAGACCACGTCACATGGTCTGATAAATTATGTGATGTATAGGGTCCTTTTATTTATTTATTTATTTAGGTCAATAATTTGTTGGTAGCTTGACCAGAGGAGGATAGACCCCCAAAACATTAAATCAAGCATGTCACTGCTCAAGGTATGCTATCAAACTAGCATAAACCAGCTGAGGATTATTCAGTCTTACCCAGCCAAGTGTTCATCTTTGTCGAGCTGCAGTGCTCCAGCAGTGGCTCAATCAGCTCATCTACGTCTCCTTTAGGCACCTCTCTTGTGAACTTCTGCTCAGATAAACAAAGAGTGCAGGTGGGGGAAAAGCAATAGAGGTGAGTGAGAGAGCGGGATTTATTGAGTGAGAGAGAGAGGTAGCAAGAAAGCGAAGGGGAGATAGAGAGAGATATTGCAACAGAGCCGCCCTGAGGCCAAAAACGACAAATATAAACCCAGAAACAACCCAATTTCATTTCAGGCACACAATCAAATACACGTGCAGGGCGCTACACAGTGAGAGATTGATCCGTACCTCCTCGGTGATGTGCAGCGGATCTACAATCTGCCAGATCATGAGGGAAAGCACGTCTATAGCCAGCAGCACCCCCACCGTGGCATACAGCTTCCAGGGCTCCAGGTGCTGCTGAGACACAGAGGAAACAAAAAATATACCAGCTTTACTCAGACAGTACAGGCTAAAGTTAAGGGACACTCTGCTTCTCAGAAGGTTTTAATAGAAATGTGCACGTTTTTCTTTATCAGTTTACAATATTACAACATAGTAAATAGAAAAGAAAAGCTGCTGCGAATCACTAAACACAATAAAAGCCCTCATCCAGCACTCAAACCATTCAGGGGCTGGATTCATAACTGTCTTAAGAAAAAAATCTTAACAGTGTATTTTTTTCTTAACTTTATTCTTAAGAAAGAAATTACAAAAATTGTTATCCTTCAAGTTACTTCATAAGAATTCTCTTATTTTCTGTCTAAACAAAATAACTGAAATAACAGTTAAAAATAATAAAATGGAAAGCAAAATGCAACTTAGCCTGCAGGAGAGAACAATGAGGATTTTCCTATAAAATATTAAGAAAATAATTGTTTTTTAAGAGAACCTCTTAAATTTTTTTTTGTAGAACTGCATTTAAGAACATTCTTAAATGTTGACCTAGGCCAACCTCTGAAACACAACCCCATATTATTATCCCTCCTCCAACTTTACACTGTACAATGTAGTCAGTCAGGTAGAGCTCTCCTGGCATTAGCCAAACCCAGACTCATCCATCATACTGCCAGATAGAGAAACGTGATTCGTCACTCCACTGAATATGTTTCCACTTCTCCAATCCAGTGGCGGCATGCTTTACACCACTTTCCCACCCACTCTTAGGCTTGCGTGTAGTTGCTCGGCCAAGGAAACCCATTTCGTGAAGCTCCTAACATGCATTTTTTGCTGATGCTGCTTTTAGCAATTTGTGACTGAGGACCAGCACTGTGCGCTTCAGCACTCGGCGGCTCCACTCTGTGCGTTTGTGTGGTCTACTGCTTCGCTGCTGTGCTGTTGTTACTCATAGTTGCTTCCATTTCACAATAATAGTACTTACAGTTGTCTAGGGCAGATCTAACAGGATAGAAATTTCACAAACGTGACTTGTAGCAGAGGTGGTACCCTATAACAGTGCCATGTTTAAAGCCACTGAGCTCATCAGTACAATCCTCTATTGCCAGTGTTTGCCTATTGAACCTGCAAAGCTATGTGCTTAAGTTTGTCCCCGTTAGCAATAAAACAGCTAAACTCAGTAATTAGGAGGGGTGTCCCAATACATCTGTCTATAAAGAGTAAGTTAATTAATCTTAATGTTCTTAATAATCTTATATAAATGTAATAATCTTATATAAATATTAGCTATTTTAACTACATCTAAGATGTATTCACCTGCTGTCATTTTTTTGCAGTGTATCCACTTCAATCTATCTAAATTTTGAAAGAAGGTGAGGTCTTCCCACACATTTGATGGGCAGTGTAGGTGTAAACGACTGATGCGGACAGCAGGAGGAAGGATTTATGGCACAGAGCGCACGAAGAAAGCAAGAAGAAAACAACAGGCCATTACTGTGAAAGCCAATTCAATCTGGTGCGGAGTGCGCGACCCAGATTTTATACAAGCGTGTGTCGGATTTCAATCGAAGGCATTACTCTTCTACATGGCTGATGTCACGCCTGTGCTTTTCATGTCGTGGGTAGCTGTGTTTGTGATGAACAAAAACAAACGCTGTGACAGGCACTGAAGAAGTCTTATCGCTACTGTTTCTGCACTGGTTGTTTCTATCTGCTTTGAGCAGCTTCTTACAGGAGCAGGACAAAAGACAATCAAAGACCTCCAGCGTTCCTCTGCGATCGGTGGTGAAATAAAAGTGGTTATGCAATCCAAACACAGAGTGCAGTGTGTCTGCTGCTTTGTGACAATTCTACAGTGCTGCACACGAGAGAAGACAGTCACATTACCACTGAAAATAAAACACTCCTTAGTCTCCCACACTTTTTCCTCCGCTTGTTTCTGGGTTTTTTTTCACGTCCCTGATGCTGCTCCTCAGAATCCATGAACAAAGCGGATGCAGTTGTGTGTTTGAATTACAGCACCACGTCAGAGAATGAGGATTAAAACACAATCGCAAATGACAATGCTGTCACTTCTGCACTGCGTGGATTGTCTCCATTTTTAAGTGCTGCGGCGCCTGGCAGCTTCTGTGCGGCACTGAGGGACTCAGAAGTGAAGTCAATCAGTTCTGACACAGCTCTCCATACTCTAATCCTCAGAAAAAAAAAAGAAAAAAAAGACACAGGACCACCCGCCCAGAAGGTGGAAGTTCATAAATATTCAGTAACGCGCATCCTCTCCTTATCCCTGAAAAACGCCTCTTCTCCCTTTTCTAATGTTCTTTATCTCTCTCTGTCTCTTTCCTGCTGTTTTTTGTTAATGTCCCCTCATTCTGCCATGTAAGGAGGGTGGACACACATTCGCTGACTGTGTTAACCGCATGTGTGTGGATCAGTGTAGGTTGGCCTGATGATGGAGAGAATCTTCTCTGCCCAAGCAGTCTGAAGGCGTCATTGAGCTCGAGCCGGACGACAAATGGGCCATTTAGAACTGTTCAAGGGCGACTAGAGACCCATTTCTCTAAGGTCAGAGAGAGAGATGAGGGCAAAGAGCCACAGAGAGAGAGAGAGAGAGAGAGAGAGAGAGAGGAGGTAGGGGTGGAAACCTATTTTACTGAGCTCAGTGAGAAAGATAAGGTCAATGCAATAGAGAGAGAGAGAGAGAGAGGGAGAGAGAGAGAAAGAGAGAAAGAGAGAGAGAGAAAGAGAGAAAGAAAGGGGAGGGAGCGGTGGAAACCCATTTTACTAAGTTCAGTGAGAAAGATGAGGTCAATGCAATAGAGAGAGAGAGAGAGAGAGGGAGAGAGAGAGAAAGAGAGAAAGAGAGAGAGAGAAAGAGAGAAAGAAAGGGGAGGGAGCGGTGGAAACCCATTTTACTAAGTTCAGTGAGAAAGATGAGGTCAATGCAACAGAGAGAGCGCAAGAGAGAGGGAGAGAGAGAGAGAGAAAGAGAGAGATAGGGAGAGAGGGAGAGAAAGAGAGAAAGAGAGGGGGAGGGAGGGGTGGAAACCCATTTTACTGAGTTCAGTGAGAAAGATGAGGTCACTGCAATAGAGAGAGAATGAGAGAGAGAGAGAGAGGGGGAGAAAGGGAGAGAGAGAGAGTGTGTGATAGGCATAGATATGTAATCATATATACTGACTGGCCACTTTATTAGAAACCCCTCCCTTGTAGTTCCACCTTGCTGTGCAGCTAGAGACTAGCTCATCTGCTGATGTGCAGTTTACATTCAAAATGTAAGACTCAAAATGTACTGTTCACTCCCCCGTTTATATATCACTGTTGTCGAAACGAAAGCTTGTACCTCCACAAAGGTAACTTTACAGGGGAACAAAAAAACCTACTATCCTTCTAATGCAAGTCAATGGAACCAGAATTTTTTCCAAGTCATGAAATTTAGATAGAATGTAAAGGGCAACAGCCATTTTCAAATTATGTAAAAAAACTGAAAAACATGAAAGATGGAGATTCAGGGTTCTTCAACTTGCTTTGATTTTACTGTTTAAGTCATGTCAGAAAAAAACAGTGTATGTACATTGTATTTACATTATACAGCAGTTTAGCCCCACCCACTCATGTTGAAGTTATAAGGAGTGTTTCAGTCTGGGCTGCTTTCTGAATGTAGTACAATACAGTGCAGCCAATCAGAAAACAGATAATTTCATGTATCAGATTGAAAATCACAGTAACAAAACACAGTCTGTTTAATTCCACGTAATAAAGAGAGGTGGAAAATTACGATGTAAAAATGATTAAATTAAATGATGACTGTTTCAGTACATCAGACTGCACAAATGTAATACGTGGACTTCAATGGAAAAGATAAAAGACAAGATAAATGTATAAAAATGGTTCTGAAACCCAAACGATCATTTAAAATGCAAAATATAAATGTAAAATCATAATCAATGTAGCATGTTCACTTTACAATCATGCAACATGATGAAAACAAAAAACCCAGAATTTTTTTCCATTTGTAGCCACTATCTATGATGGATGAATGCAATATTGAAATAAAATTCAATTAAATGACTACATTAAATAAACTAAAATAAATTTTTGTACAACGATCTCAGATTCCATTTGTTTTTTTTTACACATTAACAAAACTGATTCTATTTCGAATTCAGTGCTATGGGAGTCGCTCAAAGCTGTTATTCGGGGTGAAATTATCTCCTATGCCTCGTACATTAAGAACACCAACAAGAAAAAGTTGGACGAGCTCTCTAGTTCTATATTATCTTTAGACAGTCAGATTTCTTCCTGTCCAACTCCAGAATTAATTAAAAAGCGGCTTGACCTACAAGCAGAATTCAATTTGTTTTCCACAAAATATGCTGAAGCCTTTATTTTACGTTCTCAAGGTTTTTTTTATGAATATGGTGAAAAAAGTGGGCGACTACTAGCGCATCAGTTAAGGAGACAGGCTGCGTCCAGACTAATACATCAAGTTAGGGACACTCATGGAAATTTGTTGACTCATCCTAAAGACATCAACAAGGCTTTTAAAAATTACTACTCTTCATTATATACCTCGGATGGCCCGATTGATACCATTGCTATGCATTCATTTATAGAAAAACTAGCACTCCCGGTTCTTGATCCTACACTGGCTGAAGAGTTAGATCGCCCATTCACGGTAGCGGAAATCTCAGAGGCTATTAGATCATTAAGTAGTGGTAAATCCCCTGGACCAGATGGGTTTGGTATAGAGTTTTTTAAGAAGTTTGACAACCAACTGTCACCTCTTTTGCTGGAGGTATTTAACGAGTCACTGGATAGGGGTTCTTTGCCCCCTTCCCTGACGCAGGCTAATATCTCAATTATAGCTAAAAAGGATAAAGATCCCACTTTTTGCAGCTCATATCACCCCATCAGTTTACTTTGTAATGAGCACAAAATCTTAGCTAAGATTCTGGCCAAACGCATTGAAATTGTCCTCCCTTCTATTATATCAAAGGATCAAACAGGCTTTATTAAAGGGCGGCATTTATTTTCTAACATTCGTAAACTTCTAAATATATTATATACATCAGATAATTCGCAAATTCCAGAAGCTGTGGTTTCGCTAGACGCAGAGAAGGCCTTTGACCGTATAGAATGGGACTATTTATTTTTTGTTCTTAATAAATTTGGGTTCGGAAATATATTGATTTCCTGGATTAAGCTGCTCTATACTGCACCATTAGCTCGTGTCCATACAAACTCTGTATATTCTGATTATTTTTCTTTACACAGAGGTACACGCCAAGGATGTCCTTTATCGCCCTTACTTTTTGCTATTGCCATAGAACCTCTCTCAATCGCTCTTAAAACTGCTCCTGGAGTACAAGGAATCATGAGGTACGGAATTGAAAATAGAGTTTCCCTCTATGTGGATGATCTCTTGATATATATAACTCACCCTCTGTCAGCCATTCCTGTTATTAATTCCATTTTAGTAGAATTTGGTTCATATTCAGGCTATAAGCTAAATTTCTCCAAAAGCACGTTTTACCCAATTAATGCTGCTGCCTGTACAATTATACAAACGGAAATCCCCTTTAGGCTGGCACCTGACGGATTTAAATATCTAGGTGTTAATATTACTCGCAAAATATCACTTATTCAGGATGCCAACTTCTCCCCTCTACTTACTAAAATGTGCAGTAACCTGCAGAGGTGGAGTAGCCTTCCCCTCTCTTTAGCGGGTAGGGTACAGTGTATTAAGATGAATGTCCTTCCTAAATTTTTGTTTTTATTTCAATGTCTTCCTATTTTTCTCCCCAAATCCTTTTTTGTTTCTATAGATAAGGCTGTCACTGGGTTTATTTGGAGTGGTCGTTTCCCCCGTATCAGGAAAGGAATTCTTCAGTGTCCCCGTTCTTCTGGAGGCTTGGCCCTCCCTAATTTTATGTATTACTACTTTGCAGCCAACATACAAAAAATGGCATTTTGGTTTAAAAACCCAGAGGCTGCATGGTGTATTATGGAATCCCTTTCCTGTCACTCGTCTTCTATTCGCGCCTTGGTTTATTCCTCTCTTCCCATACTTTCCTCTCATTTCTCCTCCAATCCGTTAGTTGTGTCTACGCTAAAAATCTGGACTCAGTTTCGCAGAATGTTTCATTTTACTGAGGCGTCTGTTTTAAGTCCAATATGTAAAAATCATTTATTTAAGCCTGCAACCCTGGACTCTAGATTTATAAGCTGGGAGAGGAGTGGTATTACCACCTTTAGGGATCTCTTTGATGAAACATTTTATAGTTTCTCTTCAGTAGTCTCAAAATTTAGGCTTCCTAGAACAGACCTTTTTAGATTTTTCCAAATTCGTCACTGTGCACAATCCCTTTTTCCCATGTTTCCGGAATGCCCCCCTGCTCTCCCATGGGAGGACTTTTTTACTGCAAAAACTGAGGGAAAGCTTATTTCTATTTTTTATAATAAGATCTTGTCTTTTCATAAAGTAAAGATTCCTGATGCCAAGACTAAATGGGAAGCGGAGTTAGGACTTGAGATTGATGAGAGATGGTGGACTGAAGCTTTGGCCAGAGTTAACTCTTCATCCTCTTGTGCAAGACTAAACATAATGCAACCGAAAGTTATTCATAGAGCTCATCTATGCAATGCTAAATTAGCACAAATCTATCCGGAGGTTAAGCCAACCTGTCCCCGCTGCGACGAGGACCCGGCCACCCTCTCTCATATGTTTTGGTCTTGCCGCAAACTGGGGAGATTCTGGGATTTTGTATACTCTACACTTTCAACAGTTTAATAAACATCTGAGCCCCTGCCCTCTATTAGCTATTTTTAGTATTTACATCGGCAGTATTCGGTTGAATTCTCGAGAATTAGAATCTATAGCTTTTGCTTTGTTATTGGCAAGGCGGAGAATTCTTATAAGCTGGAAGTCTCGCTCTCCTCCCTCTCATTCCCTCTGGCTAAAAGATGTTGTTTTCTTTTTGCGCCTCGAGAAGATCAAGTTTAGTTTGAGGGGTTCAGTGGACAACTTTTACAGGTGCTGGTCACCTTTCATCTCCTTTTTCAGGTCCCTCCCGCAGCTTCCTGCAGAGGACTTTGGTACTCCCCCCTCTTGAACATGCAATAGTCCCAAGCCCCCCCCCCCCCCCCCTTTATTTATTTATTTTACATTTATGTTTCACTGTTTTCATTTCTTTATTTTCCTTTCATTTTATTTGCATATTGATTCACGATTATAAGGCTGTACTTTGTAATTGTTGTAATTTTTAATGTTTTTTTTTTTTTTCTCTTTCTTTGTATTTGTGTTGTAAGACCTGTAAAAAAGCAATAAAAAAAAAAAAAAAAAAAAAACTAAAATAAATTCGTTTATTTTAAAATTTAAATTTAAAATGAACTAAAATAAATCAATTTAAAAAATGACTACCAACAGCCTACTTGCAGTACCACCACAGCCCACCGGGGGCCCAAAAGTTGAAAACAACTGCTCCAGCTCTTCATCAGTGGTCAGATCCTGGCCTCAGAATTACCCTCACAGACGTTTCACTTTTAGTCACTGACACTGACATGGTTCTGACATGGTAGTCAGTGCCACTGCTGTGCTGAGAATGGTCCATCACCAAAATAATATCTGGACAACAGCGCTCCTGTGGTCAGAAACTGACCAGTGATGAATGGGGTAGATGGTTGCTGATAAACAGCAGATGGGCTACAGTCTGTAATTGTACACCAGTATAATGGACCTGTGAGATATGGGGAGCTAATAAAGTGGCCAGTGAGTGGAAGTAAGAGTGGACAGTGAGTATAATTCCATATCAGAAAGAGTAATTTCATTATTAATGCTGATTTTCATAGAAAAGGGTCGATAATACAGTCAACAATAGGGAACGTTTTTAGACTAGAACAAACAGCTCTTTCTGAAGGACTTCCATTTAACCTCCACCACACACACACACACACACACACACTCAGTGCAAACACACAGCTCAGCTCTCTCTTTACCTTACGCTTATCCTTCTTCTCATCCTTCTTGGTGAAAACTGTGTGGACCCACCAGATCTTCGTGAACATGCTGCCGTAAGCCAGACTGAAGCCAAGGCCGAGCAGCCACAAGCGGAACTATGAAGGAAATAAATCACTTAATTAAATCACAGCACTCTGAGCAAGGATTTTAAGAAGCACTTCAGGTAGAATTAGCTAAAAACTTCTTTCAAGTTGAAGAAATCCTCTAGCAATTTTCAACCTAACCTCCATTTGCTCCATCTGGAGCGCACTGTGATTACCATGGACACCAAATTTGATATTTTCCTTCTGCTTGTGTCAAAACACAGATATAACAAGCCCGATGGGCAGCTGATAGAGTCCCTGCGTAAATTAACTACACAATGCACACAGAGATTAAGCTGAAAAACACTGGAGTATTCCTCAAACAGATGTTAAACTAATCCTTTAAACTAAGGGCCTCTTATTGACAGGGGACCATCTTATCTGTAAGGGGCCAATGTGGCTGCAGGTTTTCATTCCAAACAAGCACAAGCACAACTAATGCCTCTTGCCCAGTTGGTCTCAGTCTTCAAACTATTGATTAATTAAATCAGGTCAGTTTCTGTTTGGTCAGAATGAAAACCTGCAGCCACAGCAGCCCTTTGTGGAAAGATTTTGCCCCCTGTGCTAAACCTTAAAAGAGGTTTACAGCAGTTTACAGAGTAAGCAGAGTGAATGACGAAATGCCAGGTACAATGGTGAATCTGGCCCTATGTTCCTTTATGTGGGCCAACACTTAAATTACTCACTCCTACACACCGAACTGTCCATAAGTCTTACGCAGCCAGGAAAACTGATTAAAACTGTTTATCTTGCCAAAAATACATCTAACGTTTAATTAAATACATACATTTCTTGTTTATAAAATAGTTATAAATATGGCTAGAGGAGCGCAGAAAAATACAGAAGAACACAGGTTTACTTCATGATGTCTCACTGCATTCCAGCCATTGCATGGATTTGTTCAATTCCATCAGCAGCACCTGATTTAATCTAATGAAGGGTTGATTAGATAAAGTAGATATTAGATGGTAACTGTAAACTCCTTGAGGAGAGAATTGGAAATGCTTAACCCTTGTGTGGTGTTGCCGTTTGTGTGGTCTGGTGGTCCCACCACATTATTGCTTTTTAAATCAATACAGCCATTAACAATTTATGTAAAAATACCAGATGTTTAAAATATCATAAGTGTCCAATGTAGGATTCTCCTTTAGCAGCTGTAGCCAGTCAGCATCTTGTCCATGTTGTCCACACACACACACACACACACACACACACACACACACACAGACACACACTAACAGTAGGCCATGCAACAGGAGAACCGAATGAAGGACACAGCACCTCCACACTTTTATTCCCTGCGGGTCCAGCCCAACACCACATGTGTAATATAAATGTGTGGGGGGGGTGAACAGAGTGAAGGCACTGAAAATGTGTTATTTTATATGTTCTTGACAGAAAATGAGGCTAAGAAATCTGAGGCTGAAATAATAATAAATCACATCCTTTTTGGTAAACATTGAAAAAGGGGTCCCACAGACGCCGACACAACACAAGGTTTAAACGGCTCATGTTACACAATTTTCTTGTATTTTACCTTTTTAACTGAGCTCCACTTAATATGTTTGTGTCGTTTTATGTAACAAAAAGAGTCATATATTATTTCTACATTAAAGCTTTCCAACCTTTCTTTATCACCAAGACTAAACCAGAGAAAGACAAAGACAGAACATGACACATACAGTATGTAAATGAACTCTGTTCTGATTGGCTGCCTATTGTCCCTCATTCAAAGAGTAGTCCAGGCTGAAACACTCCTTATAACTTCAGTGTGAGTGGGTGGAGCTAAACAGCTGTAGGCTAAATGTGATAGTGTTCAGGACAGTAACTCCCATCGGGCTGATTTTGCAGCTTAGTTTATATGGACTCTAAAAATTGTACAATATGGACGTTATGTTTCAAGAGTTTTCACATACAACAGCAAAATCTTATTTTAAAAATGTAATGAAAATTTGGCTTTACATTATATGAGCCTTTTAGTGAACACCCACACATCACATTACAGAGTATTGTTTATCTGTGTTTATTCTAATGTTTTTGTTGACAAATACATGTATATTGTCCAGATAAATGGCTTTAAATTACTGTTTTTCAGATAAATAAGGCCCAGTCCTCGTTCTTATTTTTACCCCTACGCCTTGTTTTTGAGTCTCATCTTGCCCCTTGAAACTGAGTTACGAGGGGTAGTGATGGAAATCTTCCCTATGAAATGGGACCCTCAAATAAAAAACAGCATTACTTCATTAAAGCTACTAGCGCTGCTCTGTAGACCCTGCCAGTCTGCAGTGGCAGCAGAGCAGGGTAAAGTTCAGCTCCTCAGGGCTGGGCTTTAGTTACATTTAGGGTACCATATGCTTTCAGAGATGGGGGGAGGGGGGTGATAATTATTTATTATCGCCCACCCCTAAATCTTTGGTGATATAAAGCTTTAGTCAGCTATTCGCCAGCTGTTTGAATTTTCTTGTTCCACCTTAAACGGGACTGCATTCTTCACTTCAGGCATCAGAATTGCTGGACTATTTAAGGTGGAAGAGGAAATTTAGGTAGCTACCAAAACATCAGCATACTAATAGTGATTTTTTGTGCTTGTTATGAAGAAAAGGACCATAATTTTCTGAAATGACATTAACCTAAAATAATACAATGCTTATAGTATCCTGTAATACAGAAAATCTTCACATTTGTGGGTTTCGTTCATTTGGAGTGTGCCTCTGAAAAACGTCCGCTTGGAGGGCCCTGTAGCCCTAACACTCTACCCCTCTCAACAAAAACCGGGACACCCTACCCCCAGGTGTGAATGCACAAAAGGGTAAGGGCTGAGTGGTATGGACAAGGGGTGAAATGGGATTGGGCCTAAGAGTCTTGCACAATACTGTAACCTGAATAATTTATAGAAGGTACTAATAATAATAATGCCTGAGATTAATTACTCGATAATCAGCCAAGAGTTCTGGGAGTTCTTCATGCTTTTTCCTTCTTCTACATGACAGAGATGATAAAGACATGTTGTCCATTTTTCTCTATGAGTGAGAATGCTTTACCTGGCAGACCACAGGGAACTGTGACCTATGGACATGCTGGCCATCAATGCCCAGCGGAAACACAGCAGCCAGAGCCATCATGCAGCCCACTGCCGTCATGTTGTTCAGGTAGGGCTGGGAGTTCTGAATGTACCTGGAACATATGGGGATATTCACATGAGACATGAGAAAAATCAACAGATGAGAGACTACATTTCCCATGAGCGCCTGCCAGAACGGCGATTTCAGACAGACGTGAACAGAAAAAGCAAAAACCAAACAGATGCTTCCATACACACGGGTCAGTGAGAGCACAGAATGTTAATGTGGCTAAACTCTCAGAAGTAAATATGATTTAGATTGCAAAAAGCGCTCAGACAAACACAGATACACAGCGCTGCGTAGACGTCTTAGGCAGCAAAAAACTGGTTTAGAACTATTTATCTCAGCAGACAGTGTTTACCTTCCTCCAGGAGAGCTCTGGAAGTGTTTTTTTCTAACATTAATGTTTTTTTTAACAAATAAATGCGCACTGCTGAGGTAAATAGCTTTACAGATCACTTTCTCAGCCTTCTGCACAGCGTGGTGCGCACTGAAAAAATGGTACTGAATTTATGTGTCTACAATGTGTCAAGTGGCTGCACATAAATAAAATATATGACTTCAACAGAATTCTTGTCAACAAAAAGCTAACTTTGTGATGATGTCACATATTTTAATCATGAACTTTTTTTGAGTGCATCTACCCTGTCTGTCAAAAGTTTAAGGACACCTTTTCCTTCTGAAATATGCATTTTATCACTGTTACTTTCAAGTATCTGCAAAGGTTTTATTCATATAAAACATCTATTTGCTAATCCTGTGTGTGTTAGGCTTCAAAATCAAGCTTTAGATTGATGAAATCTATTATTAGGCAAAAGCAGGTTGGCAGCCGAGAAAGCTGGGTCCTCACAAAAGAATATCTGTGTATAGAGAAAATATTGTTCTGAATGATAAGCTGGCAAGCAAACATTGATGCTAATGATGCAATATGTGGTAGGCAAAACAAATCTGCTTGTAATTAAATGCTGTGCTGCAGCTAAAGTTGTTCAACTCACGGAAAGCAGGTGCGTCTCACACTCTGCATTCAATTTACAGCCTTTTAAACAGATTCACAGCTAAAGAAACAGTGTACTGTACAAGTTACTCTATATTCCATTGGCCTTTTCAGACAACCTGTAGTAGCTTTTTCTTCTGCTGACATTTATCTGGAACTTTCCTCAGGTGAGGTGCGTGTGCAAAGGGTTGTGACTGACAGAAGATAAGGATAATCCAGTTGCGTCCTTGAAAACTGCCAGTAGGCTGAATTTCTCAGCTGTATTTGAAGGATTCTTCTGATTGGAACAGCCTTGGTTGAGGCAGCGATCTAGAAATGGGGCCCACCAGGACCCCAGGCTAGCTTGTTGACCTCAGCTATCGATTTGACAGTTTTCTTTTACAAACGATGGTTAAAGGCACATACTGAAACTAGGGTTGTGCATTCTGACAAATGTTGATATTTGAATATCTGTAAGAACAGATGTCTAGTTAAACGCAAAGAAAAAGCAGCAGCAAAAGGGAAAACAATTGACTGAAATTGTGCTGAGTGCTGGTGTCACAACAAAGGGAAAAATGCGTGGTATTATTTGTAAGGTAACACGTACTTCTCAACATAAAACTGTTTGGTCTTTAAAGTCAATGTGAAATAAAAATTGTACTGTGATGGATTTTTGTGTGAAGACAGTGAAACATGGTGGACGCTCCTCTTATGTCATGGTCATACAAATATGCTAGCAACACCTTAGCAACCACAAGAGATACTATAACAATGGTCCAGGAACACTTTAGCAACCACCAAAGAAAGTGTGCTGCTGACCTAAAAACACTTTTGCAACCACCTGGTATACCTTAGCAATGGCCTAGCGACACTTAAGTAACCACATGGGAAAGCATATCAGTGGCCTAGCAAAACCTTAGCAACCACCTGGAATATTGCAGCAACAGCCTAGCAACTCATTAGCAATAACCTGGAGTAACACAGCAATGGCCTAGCAACATGTTAGCCACCACCTGGAGTAACACAGCAAACGGCTATCAAAACCTTAGCAACCACCTGGAAAATCGCAGCAACGGGCTAGTAAAATGTTAATAACCACCTGGAGTAACATAACAATGGCCTAGCAACACTTTATCGATCACCTGGAATACTGCAGCAATGGCCTAGCAACATGTTAGCAACATAGCATTGGCCTAGAAAAACCTTAGCAACCACCTGGAATACTGCAGCAATGGCCTAATGTTAGCAAACACTTGGACTAACATAGCAGTTGCCTAGCAATACCTTAGTAACCACCTAGCGTAACACAGCGTTGATGTAACAACACCTTAGCAACCATCTGGAGTAACACAGCAGTTGCTTAGCAATACCTTAGCAACCACCTGGAATACTGCAGCAATGGCCTAACAACATGTTAGCAACCACTTGGTGTAACATAGCAGTTGCCTAGCAATACCTTAGTAACCACCTAGAGTAACACAGCATTGACCTAGCAACACCTAAGCAACCATCTGGAGTGACATAGCAGTTGCTTAACAATACCTTAGCAACCACCTGGA
Organism: Pygocentrus nattereri; assembly: GCF_015220715.1. Lineage (NCBI taxonomy): Eukaryota > Metazoa > Chordata > Actinopteri > Characiformes > Serrasalmidae > Pygocentrus > Pygocentrus nattereri. The sequence goes on along the minus strand of NC_051237.1, from coordinate 21,050,792 downwards.
ATATTGCAGCAATGGCCTAACAACATGTTAGCAACGATCTGGAGTAACATAACGTCGGCCTAGAAAAACCTTAGCAACCGCCTGAAATACTGCAGCAATGGCCTAGCAACAACCTTAGCAACAACCTAAAGTGTTATCAGCTGGCTTAATCAAGCCAACCCAAAATTTGCTAATGAATATTCCATTTCTAGTTGGTTAGTATGATTCCCCACCTACTGCTACACAATGATGTGATCAACAATCAGATTTTGGCAAAATTTACTGCACTTTCATCAGAGATTACAGAAAAACAAGAATTTGGTCTTTTTTCGATTTAATGATAAAATGAACTGCATTTAAAATTCAGCAGGAATGTAAACTAACAAGGTAAAACAGGTCTATTTTAATTTTAGGTTGGATTTAATATGTTGCGTTGTTGCAAACCAAGTCAACAATATGAACATTCAGTACTGCAACAGTATTTGGAGAAGAGGTTTTCCCAAACCTTAGACGGCCAGTGCATTCATGAAGAGTTAAACTATCAGTCGAATCTGAAGAGCAGAGTTTTTCTCACTCACAGTCATACAAAACACATACAGAGTGATGTGAATGTGCTCATCACAAGTGCGTCACATACTTGATATGTGTGTCACGCTCTTTATATTCTGAATGTACCAGACACACTTATTTGCCTCTTGACATGCCTATTTGAAACACAAACGC